>NC_056750.1:69817475-70062475 GCF_019279795.1 Protopterus annectens | reverse complement strand
TTAAAAAGGCATATTACCAAGTGTTCACATAAAGCTCTAAGTAAGGATCATGAGGACATAAAATATTTAAAAACTATTATTTGTTAAATGCTATGTTACAACAGAATTCTGCATGCATGGAATTGATAAGGAAAGGTATAAAACATGAAGTTTTCCTTTGTTCTTTGAGACTGACTTGAAAATCTTCGTAGGCACTCTCCCAGTGCTGTTTATGGAATAAACCAGTAATTTGCACATCCTTAAGTGTTATTCTTGACTCAAGACTATAAGATAAAACTCTATTTATTTGCTAACTTTAACAATTCAGTGCACTCTCTTAACTTCTCTAACAGTCATACCTGAGTGTCATAGGTCTTCTCTCATGCAAGGCATCCATCTTCTTTGTTGGATGCTCTTTTTTCCTCTTGCCTTCTGTTTATCTTTCTGCACATCTGCCCAAACTACTGTAATCTGATGTGATCATTTCTTTGTCTTTCCCACAGTGTGAATCCTACCACCTGTCTCAGGCACTTCATATACATTACCTCTGGCCTCCTTAATTGCTCTGCCTTTACTGCCCAGCTTTCTGTACTATACAGGAGTACTGGTCACACCACTGTTTTCTACACCTTACTTTTCAGCTTCTTTGGAATTCTTTTGTCATACACTACCCCTGACACTATGTAACAGTTGGCTACAGTCCCTCTGATTCTAGCTTTGTCCTACCCATTCAGACTTCCCTTTTCCTAATCCAGTCCACCCCTCCCAGGTACACGAATCTGTTAACTGCTCCACTATTTTCCCTTTTATCTCACTTCTCAGCTTCTTCCGATTCCCCCTTTTGCTCCCATGACAACTGTTTTACCTGTACTGAGTTTCATGCCATGTGCCTACAGTTTTGCATTCTATTCTCCCTTCCTTTGCTCAAGTTCTTGTTCACAGTCTGCTTGCAATGCCCCACCAGGACTGTGAGTCACCAATTACAAATGTGTCTCAGAAAGATAAGGTAGACCTGCAAATCGTCCAGCTGTGAAGAAAGGGAATACCTTTCCAGAGAGAGACAGAGAGAGATACTTATACTTGGCATGAGAAGTGCCCTGAAAGAAAAAGGCTTCCTTAGTGGCCTCTAAGGCCTCAGTTGGCAAGTCTATTGGAATTAAACAAATGAGTGGAGTAACATGTCCCCAAGGGGCTGACAGTGGCCCTCCCACCACCTGGAAGATGATGGCCTTGGAATGGCAAGGGAAATAAATGCCTGAATCCATGGTCTTTGAATACAAAATGGTCATGTAAGAGTTCCTTGACCTTTTGACTTTAAATTGGGATAGCAGGTACAAAGTGAAGGTGAACGGTAGAAACAGAAGCTAGGAAGGATCCTGGTCTTCCTTTTTTTAAACACCTTTATTAAATTATCACTTAAGACATAGGCACACATACATTAATAGAAAACAACCCATATTAACATCTTTACTTGTATACGACATAAATGTTTTCTTTCTTTATAACTGTCATTCAGTCCAACATTGCACAAATTGCTCAGTTCCTGCCTTCCCTTAAACCTCACTCCTCCTACTGAACATTATTCTGCATGTATTATTCCCATAAATTCCATTTGTTTTTAATGTAATTTGCTCCGTCCCTTTTCTAAAGATCCGTCTTCCAGTTTCTCATTTCTTTTATGATATTCAATACTTCAAATACAGTGGATTTAGATTTTGATTTCCATTTTCCTGCAACTGTTTTTTTAGCAACCAACAGAATTAAACTTGTTAGGCTTTACTTTGTCTAGGCAATTGAGATCCTGTGTCCAAGCTCAAAAGGATAATGTTTTAGTTATAGCCATTTGCTCCCCCATACTTCTAACTCATTACAATCCCAAAAACATGTTCCTCATCACACCTCCAACATTTTCCATCTACTTGTATTCCTTATAACAAACAGGTCAGCTTCAGTGCCCCACTTCTGATAAACCCTCTGAATGCGAGATTCCCTGTGTACCAGTTCTAGCAAAGGATTCGACCTGCAGCTTAGATAACTGGTGACAATGTTCACCTCCGCAAGGATGTAGACTGCTTTATTCCAAGTCCAGACCCTTTAAAGGGGGCATGAGCAGACACTCCCCATTCTTGTTTAGGTCCTGTAAGCAAACCGGAAAATCCACCACTCCAGATCCTGCTGGAAAGAGTCTAACACAATCAGAGGACTTAGAGAATGGAGGCTCTGCTGCTATAGGCACTTCATGCCCAATAAGGAAGGAGTCCGCATGTCAAGATAAATTAAGAGCTCTGTAAAGAATGTGGTGAATACAACCCCAAAGGTGCAGCAGGGAACAAGCCTTCTCCACACGCTGTTCCTTTGCCTAGGAAGCAATGAACATGATCTCTTAGGCTTCTGAGTTGGAAGAAAGGACAAGAACAATACTGTCATACTCCACTCTAATGAAAACAATCCTTTATCAGTGGAAAAAAAAGCCTCCTTAATCCAGTTTATGGTTATTTTCAAAGGCTGCAATAAGTGAAAACCATTAAAACAGGGACTCTACCAGGTAATGTCTCAAAGAAGCCTCTGGAAACCAGCTATCTAAGTAAGGGAATATGACCAATCACTTCTCTTCTGTAAAGCCTTCAAAACAAACCTTTGTTCAAGATTCTGGGACAAGTTAATAAGACAAATGCCAACTCCTTTTACTTTAACAACATACCGATGTAAAATACAGAAATCCTTTGTGCAGCTGCTAAACACAGACATGCCAACAGGATTCCATCATGTCTAGATCACACCGACATACGAACAGGATTTCATCATGTCTAGGTTTGCCATTTAGATCCTCAGTGACAACAGAAGCATCACATAATGGAGATTCAAAATCATGGGCTACTGTGCCTGTGACAAACTCATATGGCCTTGGGCTACTGTGCCTGTGACAAATTCATATGGTCTTGGGCTGCTGTGCCTGTGACAAACTTATATTGTCTTGGGCTGCTGTGTCTGTGACAAATTCATTGAAATCCAAGATGGTATGTGAATCATCTTTTTCACAGCAAATAAAATGTGGAAATAGAACCACTGTCTGGTTACGCCACCTGCTCAGAGTCACTCAGCAGGTACATGTAAGGTGGGTATGGAACTTCTTACTGAGGATGACACAGACTCAAGTGCCTCTTTTAGAAGTAGATAGTGAGATGATGTTTACCCCATGATCATCTGAACCTTTAGAGAAGCCTTTAATGGGAAAGGGATGAAGCAGCTCTAAGGTATGGTCTAACGTGACCACATCCCAGGTGCATCTATCTCACATCTCTTGTGACGAACCTCTGAGCCACAGCAAACAAAGTGACCTTCCATGGAAGTTTTGGCTAGCAGTCAGGACATATGTGAAGCTCAGTGCGAGGCTTCCAAACAGGAAATGGAGAAGGAGACTGTTAACATACCTACTGTAACAAAGAAAGGCCTTTCTCCTCTATCTTCTCCTGAAAATCTCCCCAAAGCAGCTTTCCCCAGAATAGTCTGGTGGAGCTCATCAAGGAAAGAAGACAGCTTCAGCCATACCACCTGCTGCATACATACACTGACAATCAGTGCCGTAGCCACGGCATCAACAGGGACAAAGATGGACTTGGCAAAATGAAATGCCACTTAAGAGGCAACATTAAGTATCATTTTCCCAGACTCTCTGACTCCGGAGTCAGGGTTTCTGCAAGTTCCTGTAGTGCCGGATTCACTAAGGAGTAACTGAAGATGTAGATAAGCAGTTTAGTGATCCAAGGCCTAACCTTCTCACCAAACCTTTCCAGAATTTACCGACACTGTCCAGCAGCAATAGGGCAAGGTTTTGGGGTCACTATGCTGAGCTAAAGACAGACTACCTTTGGATACTTGCAAAGCATGGTATACCATTCAGCTGTGGGCTGTAAAGGGCATCTGCCTTTTTGGAAGCTGACCAACTAGTACATGGGTACTTCCCATCTACAAAAGTGATGGCCTTAATTATAAGCTCTGATGGCGGGATGACCCAAGGCCCCTCTTCATTCTTCTCTAAGTACTGATTAAACTTCCACTGGGGAGAAGAAAAACAGACAACTGATCAGTCCATGGGGAACTCAATAAGCACCATGTTTTCTCCAAAGGAAGGGTCATTTACAAGGATGCTAAGCCAAAACAGGAATCATTATCCATGTCTGTTTCAGGGACAACAACCTTTTCCATTTTGGATGTCATTGTCCAGGAGGATTCAGAGGTTCTGGTAAGAATATCCCCTGTTAGCCGTGACAGGAGATGCCTACATTGCGGGTAAGGCCAAGCACAGATTCACATGAGAGAGTGACAGACTCTTAGTTGGAGGGAAAAACAGCTGATGGCAGTGATAATAATGAAGATGGTCGAGCTGGGCTGCGTGAAGGCATTGACTGAAGCTCCATGATAATAATGAAGATGGTCGAGCTGGGCTGCGTAAAGGCATTGACTGAAGCTCCATGATAATAATGAAGATGGTCGAGCTGGGCTGTGTAAAGGCATTGACTGAAGCTCCATGATAATAATGAAGATGGTCGAGCTGGGCTGCGTAAAGGCATTGACTGAAGCTCCATGATAATAATGAAGATGGTCGAGCTGGGCTGCGTAAAGGCATTGACTGAAGCTCCATGATAATAATGAAGATGGTCGAGCTGGGCTGCGTAAAGGCATTGACTGAAGCTCCATGATCATTCATTTGCTGTAGCATGGCCCAGCACTCATGCAAACAAGCTACAAAGGTTTAAGGTTATGGTCGTTAGGGAGGGCTCAATGAGCATCCAAGGTTCTTCTGCAGGAGCCTCGGCAACTCTCATTAGTATGTCTGTCTTGGGGGAGGTATGAAGAGTGCTTTCCTTGGGCTTAAGTCTGACTTCAGATCAGGCCCCAAGTTTTGAGGGCACTGGATATGTCACACAGATGGCTGACTGCATGAGATAGCCAGTATTTCATCCACAAAGCTTACTCAAAAAACAATTAATGAAGGAGTTACACAGCCATCAGTTAAAAACAGGTGGTAGCTCAACCCTTTTTGAGGATCCAAAGCAAATGAGGATACTAACTTATTTCAGATTACACCTTTGGCTACTGCTTGACCTCCTAATATCCTTAAACTGGCCATCTTCTCTGGATCCTGCCTGTAGACTCACTGGCAGCCCTCCAGACGATCTCTGAACTGGCCATCCCCCTTTGCGGCCACCATATTGCTATTGAGATAGACCTATAACTTCTCATTTCACCTGTGCGGAGTTCCATGACTGAGGCAATGGTACTTGCTACAAAGCTGGACCTTATGCTCTTTTGTCCAGACAAAACACTGTTCAAGGTATGGCAACAACTGTCACAGTAAAAAGGATTAGCCTTTTTTAGTATTACATGCAAAAGCTTTACTTATTACAGGTTACACAAAAATCAAGATCCAAAATAAGCGAGGGCACAAAAGGACTGATAAACATGAAATGATTCAGCCCTGGCCCACTACTATGGCATGACAGCTACCAATCCTTGAAAAAAAACACAGAAAGAGTGACAGCGCTTTGAGTTAGTGCATGTAGGACATACTGTTTAAGCATTTTATTGCTTTAGTAAGGTATCTCTGTGGGAGTTCAGTTGTTGCATTTGTCTGGAAAGGAGGCATTATATTTAATGACTGGCCTGAGGGTCAAGTAAAGTGGACAATGACATCTCTAAATTACACCCAATCCATTTGTTTATAAACTGTGCAATACAGAAGGACTTTCTTATGATAAAGGACACATGCTGGTTGAGTTAAGTCACTGTCCTTATAAGTTCCCATATACCAAACAACTGGGTCAGCTCTTAGGGGTGTACTGTCGGTGTGGTAGCCAGGAATCTAAGCCTCTTCTGCAACATCAACAGAATGGTTTGGAAGGGCAGGTATATATTGCAGAGGATACCACTGCTCTGGAACAGACTCCTCATCCAAGAAAAACAAAGTTCATCCCTGTCCATATTCAAGTACAATTTAGATCTATAGCTAGCTAATAGAAAATTTACCCCAGGACTACCACTTGTAGCACTACTGGAGACAGGGAGTTCCTGAATGCTTTATCCCATACATGGGCCCCTCAAATTATAGATAAAATAAAATTTACTAAAGAATAGAGGCACCTCCTAAATGATTTATCCCTTTCATGTACCATTATCTATGGTATGCTCCCACTTATTCTCACGAGGGGTAACATAATTATTGACCATGAGATGGGTAAGGCCAAGCTAACACCAAATGGGAGAGGTTAATTCAAGCACCAAAAGGGAATATGCCTAGACTTAAAATGTCCAGATAGGGCAGCTAGCCTAGTAGTTAACTATGTACCCAAGTCCGCCTTCAGGTAGGAGATCCCAGCTGGTATCCTGTGCAGAACACCCTCAAAGTAAGGTTTGACACATTGTGCCTTCCATGGATACCTCTTCTCCTTCATTTGGTCCAATATGGAGGGGAAGACTCCCTTCAAGCTTCAGCCAGGGGTGATTTTATAAATATGCCCTGTACATGCCCTGTTATCCCAACACAGTACTTTTCCCCAAAGAGGCAAGCATCAAGTATGCTAATCACTGGCCGGGTGCATACAATGTCCGCCTGAAACTAGACAGGCGGTTTCATTCTGTTTCCAGTCACTGTAGTAGCTTTCTGGTGCCAGAGTCTCAGAAGCTGGTGCAAATGGACACCCTAACCTTCCACCATCTACATCGCTGTATAGAGCAGGCCTTGTTTGTTCAGCTTGTCAATTTCTGAGGTGACAATAAGGGAAAGAGATCAAGGCAATATCATACATATTTTAATACCTGCCTCTAACATGGCTAGGGTGTTAAAACACAAACAGTGTCACTAAATTAAAAACAGAAAAAAATAATACAAAATTTGAAAATATAAAATTCATCAAATGTGAATCCTGGTGCAAAATAAAAAGTCTGCAGCCATATGTGATGGGAGACCTCCAAGGTGTGCACTTACTTGCTTTATTGCACACATTTCTCATCAGAACTCATACTGGAATAAAATGACACAGAAGGACGCACATAAGGATAGGGTACACAACTCCTCCTGTTGTGTTTTTCAGCAAAAACATGTTATATGAAAACCCTCACTGGGTACAAATGACCTCAAAGATGTCAGACAAGCAGACGACCCACCCATTCCCCCATTTGTTTCACTCGTAACCTCTGCAGACTGTAGCATCTTATGACCACATTATTCTGGACTCCCAGCATAAGACATGCTGCTACATGCTGCTACTAGAACAGCACCATTAGGTCAGACACATACGAATAAACCTGAGACTAGAACAGCATCCTTAGGTCAAGCACATACAAATCAACCTAAGACTAGAACCGCATCCTTAGGTCAGGCATATACAAATCAACCTGAGACTAGAACAGCACCCTTAGGTCAGGCACATACAAATCAACCTGAGACTAGAAAAGCACCATTACGTCAGGCACACACAAATCAACCTGAGACTAGAACAGCACCCTTAGGTCAGGCACATACAAATCAACCTGAGACTAGAAAAGCACCATTACGTCAGGCACACACAAATCAACCTGAGACTTGAACAGCACCATTAGGTCAGGCAGATACAAATCAAACTGAGACTAGAAGAGCACCATTACGTCAGTTTCATACATGTCAACTGAGTCTAGAACAGCACCACGAGGCTGGCTACAGACATACCCACCTGACACTATAACAGCATCACAAGGGCAGGTACATGCATGTCTACGTGAGACTAGAATAGCACCATTATGCTGGGGCATGCATAACCACCTGACACTAGAACAGTACCACTAGGCTGTCCAAAACCATATCCACCCTTAGATTACAACAGCACCAGTAAGCTGTTACATACCTACCTACTCAACACCAGAAAAGCACCACTAGGCCAGGTGTATACATATCCACCTGAGACTACAACAGTGTCACAAGGCCAGATACATACAAATCCACCTGAGACTACAAATGTCACAAGGCCAGATACATACAAATCCACCTGAGACTACAAATGTCACAAGGCCAGGTACATACAAATCAACCTGAGACTACAAAAGTGTCACTAGGCCAGGTGTATACATATCCACCTGAGACTAGAACAGTGTCACTGGGCCAGACACATAAATCCACCCGAGACTTGTACAGTATCACTAGGCCAGGTACATACATATTCGCCTGACACTTGAACAGTGCCGCATTGCCAGGTACATACAAATCCACCCAAGACTTCAATAGTGTCATTACACTAGGTACATACAAATCCACCCGAGACTTGAACAGTGTCACTAAGGCCACGTCCATATAAATCCACTTGAGACTTGAACAGTGTCACTAGGTCAGGTACATACAAATCCACCATACACTAGAACAGCATCATTAGGCTAGCCACACACACATGCTCCTGACATAAGAACTAGATCACTAAGCTGGTACATGCGATTAGAACTGTATCACTAGGCCAGGCACATACATATCCCCCGACACAAAAAGCACCACTAGGCCGGCCACATACATGTTGTGAACACAAGAACAGCATCACTAGACTGGCCACACACTTCTCCACTTGAGACTAGAACGGCATCACTAAGCCAGCCAGACACACACACACACATGTATTTTATTTTTATATATATATATATATTAGATGCATAGGTTCATAAATATTCTAAGGTCCCTGAGTCGTATGACTGCTTGTACCTTGCCAATACCCTCCCTCAGGCCACATCTTTCTGTAAGGATGCCATACCATCCAGTCCTGGAGTAAATTTGTGAATACCACTCCAGTCGTCTAGGTTATGTTTAAAGGAAGATAGTGCCTAACATGCAGGGAAGTGTATTCCAAGGTTTGGAAAAAGTACAGTTGTGTGCACTTACCATAAATGTAGATGTTCGAGTGTATTCACTATTGCAGTCATTACATTTGGGTAATCTGATTGGAGGTTGCCCTCAGTCAGCCTGAATATTAAACTCTTGGATCCTGCGTCGGTTGCGGTCTCCTCTTCCATGACGTCAGGTCATCAGGGGTATAAAACATGCAGCCGACACCATTTTATTCAGTTTTTCTTGCCTCAGATGTCAGGTGCCCCCCAAATGGGGAGCAAAAAAAAAAATATATATATATATATATAATATATATATATATATACACACACAGCAATATATAAGTAAATGCACTTTTAGCAACATAAACTTTACCTTCATCTAAAAGCAAATACACCACAAAGGCTTTAGAATATAGTGAAGGAAAGAGAAGTTCTAGAAAAGGGGGATGGCGGGTGGGTAACCTGGACTGCAACAGTGAATACACTCAAACATCTACATTTATGGTAAGTGTACATGACTGTACTATGTTCTTCATGTTTCACTGTTGCAGTCATTACATTTGGGTAGAATCCCAAAGCTATGGATGGGAGGATGGAACTAAATAGCATTAGGAGTGGCTATAAGGCCCTGCAGAACTGCAGTGACAAAGCCTGCCCTGGATTTAGAGAAGAGAGGCAAATGATAATACTTTGTGAAGGTATGAACAGAGCTCCAAGTAGCAGCTTCTAGAATGTCTTTGGTTGGAACTCCTCTGAGAAAGGCTGCTGAGGTAGAGGCAGCCCTGGTGGAATGTGACCCGATTCCCTTGGGCACAGGTTTACCATGATGCAAGTAGCAGAAACAAATGCAGTGGCTTATCCACTTAGAAATAGTCTGCTTTGATATAGCCTTCCCCTCTGATTCTGCAGCAAATGCCACCAGTAGTTGCTCAGACTTTCTTAAGAGATTTGGTCCTGTTTAAGTAAAATCTTAGTTGTCTATGAACGTCCAATGAATGCTGAATCCGCTCCCCCTTGTTCTGCGGATTTGGGTAAAAAGTTGGCAGGTAAATAGTTTGATTAAGAGCCACACTGGATACCACCTTAGGCATAAAGGAAGGATTGGCCCTGAGGGACACCCTGTCTGGGTAACATATAATAAAAGGCTCCACAGCCATGAGAGCCTGTATTTCTGAAACCCTTCTTGCTGAAGTGATTGCCGAAAGGAAAGCTGTTTTCCAAGATAAAAATTTTATATCCGCAGTAGCTGCTGGTTTAAAAGGAGGCAGGGTGAGTTTTTCCAGCACAAAAGTGAGGTCCCATGCAGGAGATGGTGATCTTCTGGGAAGCCTTACATTTTTGGCCCCTCTAAGATACTGTTTTAGCACAGGATGAGAAAAGATGGGAGGCTCTGTACTGTAATGAGCAGAGATGGCAGAGGGATGGATTTTTATTGAAGAAAAAGATAGGACCTTGTCAAGCATCTCAGTCAAATATTGTAAAATCTGAGGAATATTGGGCTTTGCTGTGCCTGTTCCTTGTGCTTGGTTTCAAGCACAGAATCTCTTCCATTTATCAGCATAAGATTTTCTAGTACTAGGCTTTCTGGCTTCCAAAATGACATCCATCACAAATTTACACAGAGGTGTTGTTTGAATAATTACATGATCAGCCATGCTGCAAGGTTCAGATTTTGCAGCAGAGTGTGCAGAATTTGATTGGTCTGCTGAGACAGTAGATGAGGTATTTGAGGCAAGTACCAAGGAGGGAGTTGAGACATATTCCTTAGAATTGGGTACCAGTGCTGGCGAGGCCAATCAGGAGCAATTAGGATCATTTTTGTTTTTTCCTGTCTGACCTATTGTAGGACCTTGGAGAGAAGAGGCAGAGGGGGAAAGGCGTAGATGGATAGGTTTTTCCAACTGAAGGATAGGGCATCCACTTTCCATGCTTGTCTGTGATAAGCCCTAGTACAGAATTTGTCCAGTTAATAATTTTGGGGGGGGAGGCAAATAGATCTATGTCTGGCCTCCCCCATTTCTGTGTTACCATGCTGAAGATTTGCGGATCCATTTTCCACTTGTGCGGGTCCATAAGATTTCTGCTTAGGTCGTCTGCCAGAGTATTTTGTTTTCCTGGCAGGAATTGAGCTTGAAGATGTACTTGGTAAGTCAAGGCTGTGTTCCACAATGCCATGGCTAGTCTGCAAAGGGGGTAGGAATGTGTACCCCCCTGCTTGTTTATGTACCACATAACCGTGGTGTTGTCCGTCTTTATCAGTAGTAATCCTGGATGAAGTAAGTCATTGAAGGCTGTCAGGGCATTCTGAACAGCTATCATCTCTTTCTGGTTGATATGCAGATGCATTTGTTTTGGGCTCTATATGCCCTGAATGCATCTCCCCGCCAGGTGGGCCCCCCCAAGCATAGTCTGATGCATCTGTAGTTAGGGTTTGGGTGGCAGGGGGTAGAGTGAATGACAGTCCCTTGTTTTGGTGACATGTCTCTGCCCACCAAAGAAACTCCTGTTGAAGGCAGGGAATGAGAGGAATCATTGTTTCCAGACTGTGACAATGTTGACTCCATAAACTTTTTAGGTACCATTGAAGTTTCCTCATATGCAATCTTGCATATGGAATTAGTAGAATGCAAGATGCCATGAACCCCAAAGCCTGCAAAATTTGTCTTGCAGATAACTGGGTTTTTGTTGCCATCTGTTTGAAATATATAGTCAGTTGCCTTTGTTTGTCTGGCGTAAGGTAAGCCATCTGGGCAGTTGTATTCAAGCTTGCACCCAGGAATGTAATTTTTTGAGGGTACCAGTTGTGATTTCTTTTCGTTTATTGTGTACCTCTTAGTAAAAAAGTCTGCATATGATTGCTGGAGCCTTCCTGTGTCCTGAAAGAGTGCTCTTCAAACTATCTGGAGATATACACAGCTGAGTATATTTTTCTGGCACTTCAGAGTTGTGTACTGGTAATTGTTGTTTGACTAATTTTATATCATTGCTGGCTGACTTCAGAGTTGTGCACTGTTATTTTGCTTCACTGTATAGTTTTTCAGATCTCTGCTGAAGATGTTGGTTTTCCCATACCTACCCTCCTTATTCCTGTGTTGTTGTTTACATTTGGAGGTTTTTGCAGTTGCCCGCCCCTACTGTAGATTTGATCTGGGACACTCCCCCCCAGTCCCATCTCTTTACCTCATTCTACCTAATAGACTCCTTCTGCACTTGTTTTTAGTAATTTTTAATTTTATTGCATTCTTTAAACTGTTTGGTCTAACACTGCTACATACTCAAGTGTGCTAGCTTGCACTGCATTTGAATTGTTTTGACTACTGTTTTAGCTACTTTTCTGTGTGTGTGTGTGTGTGTGTGTGTGTGTGTATATATATATATATATATATATATATATATATATATATATATATATATATAAACCTTCCCTGTAACTAGCGTAGCCCAGATTTAGATTTGCTGTATCCAGGACTGTATGTAAGCTTCTGAGCCCCCACCCCCCAAGCTTTCTGTGTTGCAGGGAAGCCTTCTAGCTTATCAGTGGGAGTGGTAAGCACTAGGTAACCTATCTACCACATGAGTGGTTCTGGTCCAGAAATTGTAGTTATTGGCCGTTTGGGCAGTTTTTCCATCTCTTTCAACTTTCTGATTTAAAAGCCCACATTTGCACTTGTTTCCCCCCTTTCCTGTAACTAGTTTAGTCCAGATACAGATTCTTACTTTTAGCACTTGAATTTGCATATTCGTGATCAGCACTTGTTCAGAACTTGTAAGGACTAAATAACCTACTAATTACTGCAGCACTCAACCTTCCTCATTACCTAGAGGAAAACAGTTTTGGTACTTACTTTCCTCACTTGCTTAGAGAAAAACAGCTCGTGTACTCACTTTCCTCACTTATCTAGAGGAAAATATTTTTTTATTCAGGCGTGTCTAAGGGTCAGCTCCCAGTGTTCTCTCCTGTCTATCTGATGAATCTGGGCATCTTGGGGCAATGTAGAAATTGCCTCATGTACACAGACAACCCTCGCCTCCTACCACCTAACACTACAACCTGTGAGAGATGCACTTATCTAGCCAAACTGGAGGTAAAGCTCTCTCCAATCAAGACTGAACTTGACAGTCAAGAGAAGAGGTAAACACTTGCACCACACGACACTCATCACATAGTCTCACTAAATCTACACCACCAAAATCCACACACAGAAACACAACAACATTTGTGGAGGCTCTCAATAATAATCTGCTCAAGCAACAGAGACCTCCAAAGCAGAAATGCAAGCAACCTCCATCCCCCAACACAACCCAAGTGACACATAGCCCGCAGACTCAGTGTGCCACTCAACCACAGCCAATAAGGCAAAATAACGTACACAACACACTAGTCATAGGCGACTCTATAGTCAGGCACACTGATGTCCCACTCACCAGGCTAAACAAGAAGAAGGTTACTGTCAGCTGTCTGTTGGGTGCCAGGATCCGCCACATAACCCACGCACTCGGGCCACTCCACAGCAAGTACAAATATGACTCTGTCATTGTCCATGTTGGTGTGAACGACCTGAGACGTACCTCCTTGGACTACATGAAAAGAGACATTGAAGAGCTCTCCGATCTTGTAGCCCAGGCAGGTATGACCCTAGCCCTAAGTAGAATTCTGCCATCACCCAGAATGATGCTGCAGTACAAGGACAAAATGATTGACTTCAACAATTGGCTAAGCTTCTGGTGCCATTCTAAAATGATCCAGTATCTGTCTGCCTGGAATGACATGGTCGACAGACCACGATGCTTTGCCAGAGATGGCCTGCACCTGTCACCCCTGGGATTCCGGATACTGGCTAAGGTTCTTGCTGCTCCTATAGTGTCTTTTTTAAGCAAGGTTCAAATGACAAATTACCACCATAACAGGAACAGGCAAGCAAAAAC
This sequence comes from Protopterus annectens, assembly GCF_019279795.1. Classification (NCBI taxonomy): domain Eukaryota; kingdom Metazoa; phylum Chordata; order Ceratodontiformes; family Protopteridae; genus Protopterus; species Protopterus annectens. The sequence goes on along the minus strand of NC_056750.1, from coordinate 70,048,726 downwards.
TGAGGGTGATGCTACTCAATGCTAGAAGTCTAAATCTCAAAATGAACTCACTCGAGGCACTCCTTAAAATGGAGAACATCGATATCTGTGCAGTGACTGAGACCTAGTTCAAGGCTCCAGAGAGCACCCCTGCACTACCAGGCTATAACTTATACCACACTTTTCGGCCATGTAACCTGGACCGGAACACCAAAGGCGGAGGTGTGTCCATATTTATTAAGGATATCCACACCTCCAGGCTAGTTGCTCTGCATAATGCAGCCGAGGTTATCCAAGTGCAAGTAACTCTGGGAAAAACTGCAATCCAAATTGTAGCTTGCTACGGATCACCCGCCTTGCCCCAGGATTCCCACTCCTCTTTCCTTGATGTACTGGAAAATATTAGGGTTCAACCAAACACCCTAATAATGGGCGATTTCAACTACCCCACCATTAACTGGGAAAACTACTCATGTACCAATTCCTTCGCTCAACACTTTCTGGAATTCATAAACTCCAATGTCCTGGATCAACTTATCCACACACCCCCGCCAGGGGCAACAATATCCTAGATCTAGTCATTACCAATATGAGTGACCGGTGTTCCACACCTGAAGTCAATGCCTCATTTGTCCGATCCGACCATAAGCTAATTACCCTAGATATCCACAGCCTGCCTCCACCCCCCATTAAGGAAACCATGGTAAAAAATTTCTCCAAAGCCAACTTCATGCTTCTTAAGACAGAAGTGGTGAACTTCATGACACCCATGCAGATGGACAATACAGTTACGACTACCGAATCCTACACAATTGCACTTTATAAGCACTTGCATGAGTGCATGGATCGTGCTATCCCAAACAGAACCAAGACGCTATCCTCCAAAAAAAAGGAAGCCAATCTGGTGGTCCCCTGTCATAAATAAACTGTAGAACAGAAGGAAGAAACTCTTGCAAAAGAGAGTAAAATCTCACGAGTGGAGGAGCTCCCTGGTCAGCTTCAGTAAGAAGCTGCGATCCCTGATAAAATCCTCCAAAGCTAGTTATGAAAACAAAATCGCCACAGATTCTAAAGACAACCACAAAGCATTCTATAGCTATGTCAAGAATCTCAATGGCAACACTCAGATCTGCTCTGAGTTACAGCACAATGGCACTAAATATACAGACCCAACTGATATTGCCAACATCCTGGCAGATAGGTTCAGTGCTAACTTTACCCCCCTCTCACCCCCTAAAGAGCCCATCTCTACACCGGAAGAATGCAAAGTTCCTGTAATCATGGCTGCACAGGTAAAAAACACACTCTCCAAAGCCAAGAACACAGCATCCATGGGACCAGACAACATCCCAGGCTGCGTTCTACATGAACTACAGAACGAACTGGCACCCCACCTAAGTACCATGTTCAATCATAGCCTCACCTCAGGCTTTGTGCCTGCTGAATGGTGCACAGCAACGGTTATCCCACTCCACAAGGGGGGAGCCACCACGGACCCCAGGAACTACAGGCCCATTAGCCTGACGAGCCTGGTCTGCAAGACCATGGAATGTATCATCATGGAACTTATAAACAAAGACATTGATAATCTCCAAACTCTGGACCCCACCCAGTTCGGGTTTGTAAAAGGCAGATCATGTCTCCTAAACCTGCAGTCACCAAAGCCGTAGACAAGGGTAAGGTGGTTCACAGAGCCTATCTAGATCTTGCCAAGGCTTTCAACACCATCCCCCAACTCTGGAATTATAGATAAACTCACTAAACTAGGTATAAATCCCTATGTCACAAGATGGGTTGCCAACTGGCTCACTGACAGAACCCACACTGTGAAAGTAGCAGACTCCAAATCCGACTTCAGACCAGTGACAAGTGGACTACCACAGGGTTCAGTCCTGGGTCCTCTCCTGTTTGGTATCTACTTCTCTGAAGTACAGGCTAACACAGAAGGTCTTTGGCTAACGAAGTTCACAGATGACTGCAAACTAGGAACCATAATCGAAACTCCTAACAATATGGACATCCTACAAAAGGGCCTCACTGAGACAGACGCCTGGTGTCAAAGCCATGGCCTCAAGCTCAATGCTAAAAAGTGCATTGATATCCCCTTTGGTAAAAACTCTGTACCCATGAACTACAACACAGGCGGTAGTATACTTAACACCGAAAGTGTGATAAGAGGCCTTGGGACACAGGTGGACAGTAGTCTCTCCTTTGATAATCACATCGCCACAGTAGTCAGGAAATGCTTCTACGTGGCACACCTCATCACAAAAGGCTTCTCATCCAGAAAAAAGAGGTAATTGTTCCCCTCTACTCATCACTCATTAGACCCATTATAGAGTACAACGCCCATTTTGGTATGTACCTCACAAGACATCTACAACAACTGGAAAGGCCGCAGAAATACCTCACAAAGAGGATTACCGGCCTCAAACAGATACTCTATGCAGACAGTCTCAAAAAACTCCAGCTTTACTCCGTCGCATATTGCCTACTCAGAGGTGATCTCTGCCTAACATACAAAACTATGTCAAACCCAGAGCTGTTGGACATGCTCCACTTAAAGAAATCTCAATCCCTCCGAGTTACACGCTCTAGGGACCTAAACCTTGTCACCACAATAAACAAAACATGCCAGAGGGATAGATTCCTGTCCCAGAGACTTCTCATACTCTGGAATAAACTACCTATCTATATCAAACAAAGCTCCTCATTAGCACTCTTCAAGAAAAATCTTGATGATTGGATGGGAAATAGGAAATTCACCCCAGGGGATCATCTCTGTGGCTCGGCTCGACAGGGGCACAGGAAAATAATTTTCTTGGGTGGCAGAAGCCAGGGTACCTTTATGGCTGGGCTTGTATAGGCCCCAGGGCCGATAGCCTAGTACCTACCTATGAACCAAGTACATACAAATCCACCTGAGACTTGAACATTGTCACTAAGGCCACGTCCATATAAATCCACTTGAGACTTGAACAGTGTCACTAGGTCAGGTACATACAAATCCACCATACACTAGAACAGCATCATTAGGCTAGCCACACACACATGCTCCTGACAAGAACTATATCACTAAGCTGGTACATGCAATTAGAACTGTACCACTAGGCCAGGCACATACATATCCCCTGACACAAAAATTACCACTAGGCTGGCCACATACATGTTGAGAACACAAGAACAGCATCACTAGATTGGCCATACACTTCTCCACTTCAGACTAGAACGGCACCACTAAGCCAGCCAGACACACACACACACACATATATTTTTTATATATATATATATATATATATATATATATATATATATATATATACACTAAGCCAGCCAGACACACACACACACACACACACACATATATTTTATAGATATATATAGATTTTATATATATATATATATATATATATATATATATATATATATATATATATATATATATGTGTGTATGTATTATATGCATAGGTTCATAAATATTCTAAGGTCACTGCGTCGTATGACTGCTTGCACCTTGCCAATACCCTCCCTCAGGCCACATCTCCTTTCTGTAAGGAGGCCATACCATCCAGTCCTGGAGTAAATTTGTGAATACCATTCCAGTAGTCTAGGTTATGTTTAAAGGAAGATAGTGTCTAACATGCAGGGAAGTGTATTCCAAGGTTTGGAAAAAGTACAGTTGTGTACACTTACCATAAATGTAGATGTTCGAGTGTATTCACTACTGCGGTCATTACATTTGGTTAATCTGCTTGCAGGTTGCCCTCAGTCGGCCTGAATATTAAAGTCGATTGCTGTCTCCTCTTCCACGATGTCAGGTCATCAGGGGTATAAAACATGCAGCCGGTGCCATTTTATTCAGTTTTTTTTGCCTCAGATGTCAGGTGCCCCCCAAATGGGGAGCAAAAAAAAAAAAAAAAAAAAAAATATATATATATATATATATATATATATATATATATATATATATATCAATAAACAGCAATATATAGGTAAATGCACTTTTAGCAACATAAACTTTACCTTCATCTAAAAGCAAATACACCACAAAGGCTTTAGAATATAGTGAAGGAAAGAGAAGTTCTAGAAAAGGGGGAATGGCAGGTGGGTAACCCAGACTGCAACAGTAAATACACTCTAACATCTACATTTATGGTACATGTACACAACTGTACTATGTTGTTCATGTTTCACTGTTGCAGTCATTACATTTGGGTAGAATCCCAAAGCTATGGATTGGAGGATGGAACTAAATAGCATTAGGAGCGGCTATAAGGCCTTGCAGAACTGCAGTGGCAAACCCTGCCCTGGATTTAGAGAAGAGAGGCAAATGATAATGCTTTGTGAAGGTATGAACAGAGCTCCAAGTATTAGCTTCTAGAACGTCTTTGGTTGGAACTCCTCTGAGAAAGTCTGCTGATGTAGAGGCAGCCCTGGTGGAAAATGACCTGATTCCATTGGGCACCGGTTTACCATGATGCAAGTAGCAGAAACGAATGCAGTGGCTTATCCACTTAGAAATAGTCTGCTTTGATATAGCCTTCCCTCTCTGATTCTGCAGCAAATGCCACCGGTAGTCGCTCAGACTTTCTTAGAGATTTGGTCCTGTTTAAGTAGAATCTTAGTTGTCTGTGTACGTCCAATGAATGCAGAATCCACTCTCCCTTGTTCTGCGGATTTGGGTAAAAAGTTGGTAGGTGAATAGTTTGGTTAAGAGCCACAATGGATACCACCTTAGGCATAAAGGAAGGATTGGTCCTGAGGGACACCCTGTCTGGGTAAAATATAATAAAAGGCTCCACAGCCATGAGGGCCTGTAGTTCAGAAACCCTTCTTGCTGAAGTGATTGCCAAAAGGAAAGCTGTTTTCCAAGATAAACACTTTATATCCACAGTAGCTGCTTGTTCAAAAGGAGGCAGGATGAGTTTTTCCAGCACAAAAGTGAGGTCCCATGCAGGAATTTGTGATCTTCTGGGAGGCCTTAAATTTTTGGCTCCTCTAAGATACTGTTTTAGCAGAGGATGAGAAAAGATGGGAGGCTCCATTTTGTAATGAACCGAGATGGCAGAGGCATGGATTTTTATTGAAGAAAAAGATAGGCCCTTGTCAAGCATCTCATTTTTTGGTTTTTCCTGTCTGACCTTTAGTAGGACCTTGAAGAGAAGAGGCAGAGGGGGAAAGGTGTAGACTGATAGGTTTTTCCAGCTGAAGGATAGGGCATTCACTTTCCATGCTTGTCTGTGATAAGTCCTTGTACAGAATTTGTCCAGCTGATAATTTTGAGGGGTGGCAAATGGATCTATGTCTGGGATCCCCCATTTCTGTGTTACCAAGCTGATGATTTGCGGATCCAGTTTCCACTCGTGCAGGTCCATAATATTTCTGCTTATGTCTGCCAGAGTATTTTATTTTCCTGGCAGTAATTGAGCTTGAAGATGTACTTGGTAAGTCGAGGCTGTGTTCCACAATGCCATGGCTAGTCTGCAAGGGGGATAGGAATGTGTACCCCCCTGCTTATGTACCACATAACTGTGGTGTTGTCCATCTTTATCAGTAGTAGTCCTTGATGAAGTCGTTGAAGGCTGTCAGGGCATTCTGAACAGCTAGCATCTCTTTCTGGTTGATGTGCAGATGCATTTGTTTTGGGCTCTATATGCCCTGAATGCATCTCCTCACCAGGTGGGCCCCCCAAGCACAGTCTGATGCATCTGTAGTTAGGGTTTGGATGGCAGGGGGTAGAGTGAATGACAGCCCCTTGTTTTTGTGACATGTCTCTGCCCACCAAAGAAACTCCTGTTGAAGGCAGGGAATGAGAGGAATCATTGTTTCCAGACTGTGACAATGTTGACTCCATAAACTTTTTAGGTACCATTGAAGATTCCTCATATGCAATCTTGCATGTGGAATTAGTAGAATGCAGGATGCCATGAACTCCAAAGCCTGCAGAATTTGTCTTGCAGATAACTGGGTTTTTGTTGCCATCTGTTTGAAATATATAGTCAGTTGCCTTTGTTTGTCTGGCTTAAGGTAAGCCATCTGGGCAGTTGTATTCAAGCTTGCACCCAGGAATGTAATTTTTTGAGAGGGTACCAGTTGTGATTTCTTTTCGTTTATTGTGTACCCTAGACATGTTAGAAGCCTTTTTACAAATGCCAGATGTTGAAAAAGAATGTCCTTGTTCTCTGCTTGAATGAGACTGTCGTCCAGGTAAGGATAAAGTTGTATGCTTCTTTGTCTGCAAAATGCAATTACTGGTGCCAGGCACTTTGTAAAGACCCTGGGCACAGTAGATAAGCCAAAGGGCAGTGCAGAGAATTGGTAATGCATAAATCCTGCCTTGAAGTGAAGGTATCTTCTGCATGATTCCCTTATTGGAATATGCAGGTATGCCTCTTAAGTCTACAGTCACTAACGAAGCGTTCCTGCCCAGCATAGGCAGTAGCTGTTGTAAAGTCAGCATTTTGAATTTTCGAATGTCCAGGAATGTGTTCAAAATCGATAAGTCCAGTACTGGACACCAGGCATGGTCTTTTCTGGGTACCAGGAACAGTCTTGAATAAAACCCTTGCCCTTTTTCCTGTTCCGGTACTGGTTGAATAGCCCCCATATCCATGGGGGACGTAACTTGTTTCTGAGCCTCTGCCCATAGATTTTGTGGCAGATCTGGCCAACCGTTTGGAATTGGCAAAACAGGGAAATGAAATCTGTACCCCGGGATACTATGTTTAATACCCACTTATCCTGGGTAATTAGCTGCCAATTTTGAGCATGAAGTGCTAATTTTCCCAAGGGGGCTGCCAAAAGATAAGTGCTTGGTGATGGTAGAGGGAAGTCATTGAGACTGCTTACTGGAGGGGCTGTCCTTTGTTTCCTCCAGATTTGGAGGTGGAGGCACTCCATTGCTTTGACTTGTAAGAACCCTGTGATTGGTATCTAGAGCCTTTTGACTGCCTGGATTTGCCTTGAGAAGCTCTGTTGGACACGGGAAAGGACCAATTTTTAGTAGGCCAGTGCCTACTGAATCTGGGTGTCTGCACTTGTAAGAAATCTTTTACAGTTTGCATAGATTTAGCTTTGTCTTCCATTTTCTTTAAAACCTCTTCTGCCTTATTACCAAACAGACTATCATGTTGTAAAGGGGCATCCAACAATTTAGCTTTAACATGATCATGCAGAATTTGCTCCTTGAGCCAGGCATGCCTTCTAATCAGAGATCCAGTAACTGCGGCCCTGCAAGAGGCCTCCAAAGAATCAAAGCCACATTGCAAAGTATGCTTTCCCACCTGTTCTGCTGGATGCAATAATTCCTGCAATTCTTTATTTTCCACACAATCAGAAATCATCATTTTCTGTTTCAATAAGCCCATAACATGCTGTTGATATTTAAGCATATGAAACTGGCAGTTTAAGGCCCTAACTGCCAAGGTTGCAGACGTATAAACCATCTTTCTCCATCTATCCAATGCCCTGGAGTCTCTATCAGAGGGGGGTAGGATTTTTGGCTGTAGAGGCCTTTACACCTTTGGGACCCAAAGAAATTTGTGGGAGTCAGGAACGCTGTAATATCTGTCTGGCTTAATAGGAGCCGGAGGTAGGGAATCAGGAGCCATGCTTGATTCTGAAAACACATCAACAATGTCTAATACAAGAGGTATAGCCAAAGGCCTATACTGAGGAAGAAGAAGGAAATTCCTAAGTCTCTTTTTTGATTCAGAGAAATCCTGACTCTCCCAATGAAAATGTTCCCTTAAAGTATGCAAGGTTTCACCAAAAGAATAATCCTCAGGAGGAGATGCAGATGGGATGGATTCTTCTGCATCTGAAGCCTCATAGGGTGGTATAGAAAAATCCTGAAGAGAAGAGGAATCAGAAGAAAAAGAAACCTGATCTGAAGATTCATAATCAGTGTCTTGCCTAGGCCTCTTATCGGTTGGGGGGGGGTTAGGAACCCCTGATCAAGGTAATTAAGTCCTCAGCCATTTTGATCATCTGTTTTTTAGGCATAGGGGCCTGAGGACGTGGCTCATGCGTCGTTTTTTTAGACTTAGAAGATGTTTTTGAAGCTGGCGTCGGTTTTATATAAAAATGTTGAGGCCTGAAAACACCTTCAGAAGCCGGAGCCTGCTCAACGGCTCCGGACCCATCCAAGGGAGAGACATCCGCGGGTTGAATACTCTGAGAATCTCGCGACATACCGGACTCTGCATGGGTCTCGGTAGAGGCCTGTGACTTAATAGTGTGTTGGTTAAATCTAGCGTAAAACCGACAGCAAGGCACGTTATGATCTGGGCCTAGGCAAGGAATACAGTACAAATGAAAATCCTTATGAGGTATTTGCTTCCCACAAGTAATGCAATTATTAACTTTTACTGACAACGGTAAGGAGCAAGAAAAAGTTTCCCCAATGGGGTATTTAGCTTTAGTTGAAGACTTCAGTTCTGAAACTCTAATGCGAAAATTTCAGGAGTCAGCCGACCGGCATTTGCGAACTGCTTCTGCTTCTGGCACTGTGCAGCACAAAAGACTGAATAAAATGGCGTTGGCTGCATGTTTTATACCCCTGATGACCTGACGTCATGGAAGAGAAGACAGCAACCGATGCAGGACCCTAGACTTTGATATTCAGGCCGACTGAGGGCAACCTGCAAGTAGATTACCCAAAAAAAAAAAAAAAAAAATTTTTTATATTATCTGGTTAACTTGCTATGATGTCATGTGAACTTTTATGCCAATGTATTTTTTTATCTGATTATATTAATTGTTTTTACTTGCTATCTTTCTTATATAACTATTTATGCCTTTTTGTAAAAGTGTACAACTGATGGAGCTTTTCTCCCCGGGCCTCTACTGAAAACGGACATATATCCAGTTGGACTAGCCCAGTCAACAAATGTAAAATAAAATAAATAAAATAATGACTGCAACAGTGAAACATGAAGAACATCTTTGCTTTATAAACCAATCGCTCTACCATGTTTGTTTATTTATTTATTGGCGAAGATTTAGGCCACTGGTTCTAGTATTAGTAACGATATTGCATTTGAGAATCAGGAGGTCCAAGGCAATTGAGTCTGTAATAGCATGGTTTATGGGTCATCAACCTTCCCTTAAAAGTCTATAAGACATGGAATAAAGGGATAAAGCTTTCAGACTCTCTCGGCAGCTGAGGGACTTCAGGCATGTGAACTTTTTGATTAGGTACCTTTGGAGCCTTTTTAATTGTTTGATTTGTTTAGTGGGATACATCCCAAAGGGGGGCATTGTACTTGATTATTCTTAGTCCGTGATGATATTCCTTTGGCTGTGGTAAATAAAAGGATTTCCCGACAACAACAATGAAATGATAGTCAAAACACAGGCAGCTATCAACCCAAGTAGCACATCATCTATACCTACCTAGTGCAAAACGGCACCATTAAGTTGGCCACCACCTGACAGGCACAGCAATACTGGGCCAGCCACATGTACATCCACCAATACTAGAACAGCATCACCAGGTAAGTCCACACAAGTATCCACCTTGCATCATAACATCACAACTAGGTCAGGCACATACATATGCATCTGACATCAGGACAGCACCACTACGCTGTGCACATGTACACATCCATCTGACACCAGAACAGTACCAATAGGCCCCAATGGGTCCAACGCATACACATCCAACTGACATAAACAGCACTATCTGGCTTGGACATGCACATCCCACTTTACACTAAGACAGCAGCACTAGATTGTCTATATATATATATATATATATATATATATATATATATATATATATATCAGCTGGCCACATGAATAAATAAATAGATATCCACCTGACATTAGAACAGCACTGTTAGGCTAGCCACATACATATCCACCTGACAACAGAAAAGCACCAATAGGCCTTCCACATACATAACCACCTGACACTAGAACAAAACCACTAGCCTGGCGACAAATTCCCACCTAACACTAGAACAGCATCACTAGGCCTGTCACATACATATCCATCTAACACTAGAACAGCACCACTAGGCAGGCCACATACATATCCACCTGATATCAGAACAGCACCACTAGGCTGGCCACATAACAATAGAACAGCACCACTAGGCTGGCCAAATACATATCCATCTGACATTAGAATAGCACCACTAGGCCGGTCACATACATATCCACATAACTCTAGAACAGCATCAATAGGCCAGTGACATACATATCCATCTGACACTAGAACAGCACCACTAGGCTAGCCATGTACATATCCACCTGACACTTGAACATCCCCACTAGGTAGGCTACATATATAACCACCCAACACTAGAACAGCACCACTAGGACAGCCACATACATATCCACCTGACACTACAATAGCACCACTAGCCTGGCCACATACATATCCACCTGACACAAACAGTACCACTAGGCCTGCCACATACATATTCACCAGACACTAGAACACCACCACTAGGCTGGCCACTACATATCAACCTGATATTAAAATAGCACTGCTACGCTGACCACATAAATATGCACCTGATACTATCCACATGACACTAGAACAGCACCACTAAGCTGGCCACGTACATATCCACCTGACACTAGAACAGCACCACTAGGTCGGCCACATACATATCGACCTGACACTAGAACAGCACCACTAGGCCCACCACATGCATATCCACCTGACACTGGAGCACCACCACTAGGCTGGCTACATACATATCCACCTGACATTAGAACAGCACCAGTAGGCCACCCCACATACATACTCACCTGACACAAACAGCAACACTAGGCTGGCCACATACATATCCACCTGAAACAAGAAAGTACAGCTGTGTACCTACCATAAATGTAGATGTTCCAGTATATTCACTGTTGCAGTCATTACACTTGGGTTATCCTGCTGGCAGGCTACCCGCAGTCGGCCTGAATTCCAAAGTCTTGGTCCGGCATCAGTTGCTGTCACCTCTTCCCTGACATCAGTGCATCAGGGGTATAAAAGATGCAGTCAATGCCATTTTCCTTCAGTTTTTCTTGCCCCAGATGTCAGGTGCCCCCAAAAGGGTAGGGTAAAAAAAAAAAACATTGCTAATAAAAGCATGCACTAAAATAAACAATACCTTCATCTACAAGCAAATACACCACATAGGTTGTATAGGATAGAGAAGTACAGATAAGTCCTAGCAAAGAGGGGGTTTGGTGGGAGGGTAACCTGGACTGCAACAGTGAATACACTCGAACATCTACGTTTATGGTAGGTACACAACTGTACTATGTTCATCGTGTTTCACTGTTGCAGTCATTACACTTGGGTTGAATCCCAAAGCTGAGGTTGGGTGGCTGGGCCTAAATAGAATTAGGAGTGGTTATGAGGCCCTGCAGAACTGCAGTGGCAAAGCCTGCTCTGGATTTAGAGTAAAGAGGTAAGTGGTAGTGCTTAGTAAAAGTGTGCACTGAAGTCCAAGTTGCAGCCTCCAAAATATCCTTGGTTGGTTCTCCTTTGAAGAAGGCTGCTGCCCTGGTAGAATGTGGTCTAATGCCCTTAGGCACTGATATACCACGTTGTGAATAGCAGAAATGAATGCAGTGTCCTATCCATTTTGAAATAGTCTGCTTTGAGATCGCCTTTCCTTGTGATCCTGCAGCATATGCCACTAAAAGTTGTTCTGTCTTTCTGAAAGCTTTAGTTCTGTCCAAGTAAAAGCGTAACTGCCTGTGTATGTCCAAAGAATGCAGAAGTCTTTCCCCTTTATTCTGCAGGTTAGGGTAAAAGGTAGGCAAATGAATGGTTTGGTTAAGAGCCACAATGGACACTACCTTAGGCATAAATGTTGGGTTTGTCCTTAAGAGAAACCCTGTCCGGATGGAAGACAATGAAGGGTTCCCCAGCCATTAAAGCCTGTAGCTCTGAGACTCTTCTTGCTGAAGTTATTGCTAGGAGCAGAGCTGTTTTCCATGATAAAAATTTTAATCTCAGCTGCACTGGCTGGCTCAAAAGGAGGCAGTGTGAGTTTTTCCAAGACAAAATTAAGGTCCCATGCAGGTATTTGTGCTCTCCTTGGAAGTCTTATGTTTTGAAAATAGTCAAATCATTTTTTTTACTATGTACAAATCTTGTTCTTAGTAACATTTTGTTATACATTTTTGTACTGTTGTTTTTAATTTACTTGTAACATTAAATGTTTTGAAAACTAGCTTTTCTCCTCGGGCCTCCACTGAAAATGGACATGTATCCAGTTGGACTAGCCCGGTTAACAAATGTAAAATAAATAAAATAAAATAAATTTTGCCCCCCCTGAGAAACTGCCTAAGCAATGGATATGAAAAGATAGGCGGGTCTGTATTGTAATGAGCTGAAATGGCAGAGGCATGGATCTTAATTGATGAGAAGGATAGGCCTTTGTTCAGCATATCAGTTAAATATTGTAAAATCTGAGGAATATTTGGAACAAGCGTGTCAATTCCTTGTGCCTGGTTCCAAGCACAGAATCTCTTCCATTTTTCTGCATAAGATTTTCTGGTGCTGGGCCTCCTGGCCTCCAAAATGACATCCATAACTGCTTTAGAGAGAGGTGTATTCTGTATGGTTACAGTATCCGCCATGCAGCTAGATTTAGTTCCGAGTTGGCTGTGCAGGATCTGATTGTTTTATTGGGTCAGTAAATGAGGAATTTGAGGCAATGTCCAGGCTGGGCCTTGGGACAAACTCCTTAGGATTGGGTACCAGTGTTAGCGGGGCCAATCCGGGGCAATCAAAATCATTCGTGGATTCTCTTGTCTGACCTTTATGAGTACCTTGGGGAGGAGAGGCAGTGGAGGAAAGGCATATACTGTAAGGTTGTTCCAGCTGAATGACAGAGCATCCACTTTCCATGATTGTTTGTGATAAGTCCTTGTGCAGAATCTCTGAAGGTGGCAGTTGTGAGGGGAGGCAAAAAGATATATGTCTGGGCGTCCCCATTTCCTTGTTATCATGCTGAAGATTTGTGGATCCAGTTTCCCACTCGTGAGGGTCCATGAGGTTTCTGCTTAGTTCGTCTGCCAGAGCATTTGTTTTTCCTGGCAGGAATTGTGCTTGCAGGTGTACTTGGTAAGTCAATGCTGTGCTCCACAAAAACATGGCTTGTCTGCAGAGGGGGTAGGAATGTATTCCTCCCTGCTTGTTTATGTACCACATGACTGTGGTGTTGTCCGTCTATCAGCAGCTGTCCTGGATGAAGTAGGTCCTTGAAGGCTGTCAGAGCATTTTGTACAGCTAGCATCTCTTTTTGATTGATGTGTAGATGCCTTTGGCTTGGGGGCCATGTGCCCTGAATACATTTTCCTGCCATGTGGGCCCCCCAGGCATAATCTGATGCATCTGTTAGTGTTTGCCTGGCTGTGGGTAAAGTTAATGGCTGTCCCTTGTTGTGGTGACAGGCCTGTGCCCACCATCGAAACTCCTGTTGTAGGCAGGGAATGAGTGAGATTAATGATTCCAGGCTGTGGCAATGTTGAGTCCAAACACGTTTTAGGTACCATTGTAGTTTCCTCATATGCAGTCTTGCATATGGAATTAGTAGAATGCAGGAGACCATGGAATTAGTAGAATGCAGGAGGCCATGTCGCCCAGGGCCTGCAGAATTTTTCTTGCAGTTAACTGGGTCTTTGTTGCCATGTTTTCGAAGGAAGAAGTCAGCCGCCTTTGTTTGTCTGGCATGAGATAAGCTATCTGGGCAGTTGTATTTAAGCTTGCACCCAGGAATATTATCTCTTGAGTGGGCACTAGTTTTGATTTCTTTTCGTTTACTGTGTACCCTAGGCAAATTAGTAATCTTTTTACAAATGCCAGATGCTTTAGAAGAATGTCTTTGGTCTCTGCTTGAATGAGGCAGTCGTCCAAGTAGGGATATATTTGAATTCCTCTTTGTCTGCAAAATGCAATTACTGGTGCCAGGCATTTTGTGAAGACCCTGGGCGCAGCAGATAAGTCAAAGGGCAGTGCAGAGAATTGGTAGTGCATTGAGCCAGCTATGAATCTGAGGTATCTTCTGCAAGATTGTCTGATTGGGACATGCAGGTATGCCTCTTTGAGGTCCAGAGTTACAAGCCAAGCCTTTTTGCCCAGCATGGGCAGGAGCTGCTGCAGTGTCAACATTTTGAATTTCGGAACGTCCAGGAAAGTATTTAGAATAGACAGGTCCAGAATCGCTCTCCATGCTTTGTCCTTTCTTGGTACTAAGAAAAGTCTTGAGTAAAATCCTTGTCCCTGCTCTTGTCGTGGCACCAGCTGAATAGTCCTCACGTCCATGAGAGATGAAACTTGGTTTTGTGCCTCTGCCCATTGATTGTGTGGCAGGTCTGGCATACCTTTTGCCTTTGGAAGGGTGTGAAAGTGGAACCTGTTAGCCCTAAGAGACTATATTTAAGACCCATTTGTCCTGGGTAATCATGTGCCCATTTTGGGAAAAAAGTGATAGCTTTCCCCCTAAGGGTGCTGCCAAAAGAGAAATGCTTGGCATTGGCAGAGGGAAGTCATTGGGATTGTTTCCTATATGGCTGTGTTTTGTCTTCTCCGCTTTTGGAGGTAGAAGCACCCCACTGTTTAGGCCTGTATGAGCCATGGGGCTGTTGTCTGCCTCTAGGGCGTCTGTATCTGCCTCTTTGTGGCCTGTCTGACACGGGAAAGGACCAATTTTTAGAAGTCCAGCTCCTGCTAAATCTGAGTGGCTGCACCTGTAAGAAATCCTTCACTGTCTGCATAGATTTAGCTTTATCCTCCATTTTCTTTAATACCTCTTCTGCCTTAACACCAAACAAAGCATTATGCTGTAATGGAGCGTCCGATATTTTTGCTTTAACATGATCAGGCAGAATCTGTTCCTTTAACCAAGCATGCCTTCTAATGACAGAGCCTGTTACAGCGGCCCTGCAAGAGGCCTCCAGTGAATTATAACCACATTGCAAAGTATGTTTTCCCACTTGTTCAGCTGCATGCAATAAATCCTGCAATTCCTTATTCTCAGCACTTTCAGAATTTGTTAACATTTTCTGTTTTAACAGAGACATTAAATATTGTTGACATTTAAGCATATGGAATTGACCATTTAAAGCCCTTACAGCCAAGGTTGCAGAAGTGTAAACTTTTTTCCCCCATCTGTCCAGTGCCCTAGAATCTCTATATGAGGGTACAGGGTTTTTTGCAGTAGCAGCCTTAACCCCTTTGGGACCCTGTGAAATAGTTTCTGGGTCAGCAGCAGGGTTTTTATATACGAATTTATGGGAATCTGGAATCCTGTAGTATCTGTCCGGCTTAACAGGTGCAGGAGGTAAAGAGTCTGCGGATAGACCGGACTCAGAGAATGCATCATCTACAATGTCTAGAACAGGAGGAATTGCAAGAGGTCTCTGCTGAGGCAGTAACAAAAAGTCTCTAAGCCTTTTCTTAGAGTCAAATAGTCCTGGCTATCCCAGTGGAAATGCTCTCTCATGGTATGCAGGGATTCCCCAAAAGAGTAATCCTCAGGAGGAGAAGCTGAAGGAATAGAATCTTCAGCATCAGAATCCTCATAGGGAGGAATAGAATATCCCTGTTCTGAAGAGGAGTCAGAGGAAATGGAAACCTGATCAGAGGAGTCATATTCAGTATCTTGCCTAGGCCTCTTTTCAGGAGGGGGATGGGAACCCCTGATCAAAGTAATTAGGTATTCGGCCATTTTGAGCATCTGTTTCTTAGGCATAGAAGTCTGTCCTGGAGAATGCTGTACTTGTTTCCTTGTCTTTAAAACTGCTTTAGACTTTGTCTTGGATGCCGAAGTTGGCTTTATATAAAGTTGTGTAGGTCTGAAAACACCCTCAGAAGCCGATGCCTGCTCAGCGGCTCCGGACCCATTTGAGGGATTGATTTCCGAAGGGCCAATACCTTGAGTATCCAGAAGCCTGGTTGTCTCCATGTGGGAGTTAGAGGCGGCCTGCGGCTCTGAGGTAGCCGCCTCTGAGGTAGTGGGAGTCAGGGGCTGTGAAAGCGCCTCAATGAGCACTGGCGAACCGGCGGCTGGCTAGAATAGGCTTCGTCAGTTTTGGACCTCGGATGCCTGTCTTTTTCTTTATCCTTGCGCTTTTTATGAATTCCGGTCGTCGGTTGTTTCGACGGCATTATATAGTTAAACCTGCGGCCAAAGTAATGAAAAGCAAAATCGTACCGACGCTTTATAGTGCGTTGGTTAAATCTAGCACAAAACCAACAACTAGCAACGTTGTGATCAGGGCCTAGGCAAGGAATAGAGCAAGAATGAAAATCCTTATGAGGTATTTGCTTCTCAAAAGAAATACAATTGTTAACTTTTTCTAACATCGGTCTGGAGCAAGAAAAAAGTTTCCCCAATGGGGTACTTAGCTTTATTGAAGACTTCGGATCTGAAATTCAATTACGAAAATCTCAGGAGTCGGCCGACCGGCACTTGTGAACTGCTTTTGCTTCAGGCACCACGCGGCAAGAAAGACTGAAGAAAATGGCATCGGCTGCATCTTTTATACCCCTGTCGCACTGACGTCAGGGAAGAGGCGACAGCAACCGACGCCGGACCAAGACTTTGGAATTCAGGCCGACTGCGGGTAGCCTGCCAGCAGGATAACCCAAGTGTAATGACTGCAACAGTGAAACACGATGAACATCGGCATCACTAGGCTGGCCACATACTTATCCACCTGACACTAGAACAGCACCACTAGGCTGGCCACATACATATCCACCTGACACTAGAACAGCACCACTAGGCTGGCCACATACATATCCACCTGACACAAACAGCACCACTAGGCCAGCCACATACATATCCACCTGACACTAGAGCACCACCACTAGGCTGGCCACATACATATCCACCTGATACTAGAACAGCACCACTAGGCTGGCGACATACATATCCACCTGACACTAAAACAGCATCACTAGGCCGGCCACATACATATCCACCTGAAATTAGGACAGCACCACTAGGATGGCCATATACATATCCACATGACATTAGAACATCACTGGTATTCTGGCCACGTACATATCCACGTGATACTAGAATAGCACCTCCAGGCTGATCACATACATACCCACGTGAGGTTAGAAGAGCACCCCCTGGATGGTCACATGCATAGCCATCTGATCCCAGAAAACCACCACCTGGCTAACCACATACATACCTACCAAAGAGAGATGAGCATATCACACAGACAGATGTATAACATCAGTACAGAAGAGAGTTGTTTATCCAAATGTAGATTATCAGAAATGTCATTTATAAGAACCAGCCTTCCAAAGTTTTTGGGTAGGAAAAATCATAAAGTCTGAATATGTAAACATTTAACATATTTGCTTGAGCATGTTTTTTGAGCTTGTGGCCAGCTCATGTGTGAAAAATATATTTTACTGTCCTTTGGAATCGCTGAATGGTTGAAAAGTGTATTCCTCACTTCAGAAACAAAAACACCTGGATTCAAGCGCAAGTGGAATGACCAGCGAGTGTAAAATAACAAAATTTATTATTATTGTAAGCACTTTCGAAGGGGTCCCTGCCCCAACTTCTTCAGACAAATGACTTTCAAAAAACCTTGCTTTTTATACAAAACCAATGAATAATAAATCAATTATCCCAACCAATTAACATTCTTTTAAAGATATAATTACCTAAACAGAAACAATAAAATGTGTCACCACTATGTTAAATAGATATGCACATCCAAGTATATAAAAGCCATGTTTTACTTGGCAGATGATCGAAACTTTAAAATACTAAAATCCTATTAATGCATATCAAATGCTGGATACTAAACACCAGCCAGATAAAATTGGGTTAATTTAACTAACAGCTTTTATGAACAAGCACGCTTCCAAGAACTTAACTATTATACAACCCCCTAGTGACTAGAAACAATATCACCACCTATTTAGTCAAGCCTATAACTAACAACTACATAGTACCAGTTATTACCACCCAGATTTTTTAATATAATACTACTATGCATGATGCAATAATTATTTAATTGTGTTATATTTGTATATTAAAAATAGTTGTAAGCTTAAAACTGCTGGAATTTATGGATTCAATATGTATAACCAATATTGTCTCATAATTTCTTAATTTCATCTACTTAGAGCTTTAAGCTTCACAATGCTTTTAATTGCTCCATACTCATTTAAGCCTGGTGGGATATGGGCTGAAGTTCAAATTTGCCACTTCAATTCATTCTTTTCTAGCTTCAGCTGCCATGGTCCCCCTCTCAAATCACATTTAGTTTGTTGTATTACAGTGTATAAAAACCTATGATCAGGATTTGCATTAATATGTTTTGCCAAAGCATTTTGACTGTCCCCTCTATTAATACAATATTGATGCTCATAGATTCTTTGCCTGAGCTTTCTCTCCGTTTTTCCAATGTAGTATGATGGACATAGCTCACAGGATGCAAGGTACACCACCCCCTTAGAATCGCAGTTGAATGTTCCATTAATTGTATATAACTTGTCCATAATTGTTACCTGGTTGCCTAATCTTATAAACTTACATCGCTTACAGGTTGCCTTATAAACTTACACTGCGTACAGGTTGCCTTATAAACTTACATTGCGTACAGGTTGCCTTATAAACTTACATTGCGTACAGGTTGCCTTATAAACTTACATTGCGTACAGGTTGCCTTATAAACTTACATCGCGTACAGGTTGCCTTATAAACTTACATCGCGTACAGGTTACCTTATAAACTTACATTGCGTACAGGTTGCCTTATAAACTTACATCGTGTACAGGTTGCCTTATAAACTTACAATGCGTACAGGTTGCCTTATAAACTTACATCGCGTACAGGTTGCCTTATAAACTTACATCGCGTACAGGTTGCCTTATAAACTTACATCGCGTACAGGCCCCGCACTTTCTCATACCCAAAGTCTTCTTATTACTCTTCTTTTTCTCGAGCAGACACTTTAAATTTGCCCCTCTTCCATACGTGACACCAGGATTTGAGCCCAATGCCCTACTCAACACACTGTCTTCTAAAATGATAGACCAATTTTTAACAAAAATTTCCTTTATCCTTTTATAGTCTGTAGACTATGTAAATAGAAAATTGAGACTCAGGCTACGAGTTTATGTTGTCAAATTAATACTCCCTTGTTCCGAATTTAACATGGGAATGCTGTTATTACCATTATTTAATAATGGTCTAAAATGTCCTGAACGTCCTTTTACTTCAACCATAGTTTCATTGATAAATATTTCCGGATAGCCTATTTATTAATAAACATTGTTTTCAAAACCTCACATTCTTTCATGAAGTCAATGTTGTCCAAGACCATCCTAGCTGCCCTAACCATCTGTCCTTTGACTACAGATTTCTTCTGATGGTAAGGGTGACTACTGGAAAAATGCAAAAAAACATTCGAATAAGTAGGTTTCCTATAAATTACGGTTTTGTATTTAGCATTGGCCCTATCCTTGATTAGTGTAACATCAAGAAAATTGATGCTATCATGTCCAATATTGTATGTAAATTCCAAAAATTCTGTCATGTTTGTTATGTTTGGGAAGTCTCAATCAGGCTTTCTTCCCCTTTCCAAATTAGGCATATGTCGTCCTGGTATCTAGTGTACCATACAACATTTTGCTGGAACATTTCGTTGTTAAACAATAGGGTCCGCTCCCATTGTGCCATTACACAGTTTGCAAAACTACCACCACAGCGTGACTCCATAGCCACCCGTGTGGTTTGTAGAAAAAACTGGCCATTAAACATCATAGAATTGTTGGCTAGGACCAAATCCAATAGTGTTTCAACTAAATTGATGTTATTATCTTCCACTTTTTTTTTTAAAACAAATTCTCTAGTCCATGCTATTCCCAAAGCTTGCGGGATCACCGTATACAAATCTTTCACGTCAGTTGTGACAAAGATTCATTATATTCAAGCTTATTTACATTCTCTAAAAAGCTCCAAGAACCCCTACAAATTTGCGGCTCATCCCTAATAAGTGGTTTAAGGATACTAGCAATGCATTTGGCACATGCATATGTTATTAGGGATGAGCCGTAAATTGTTCATAAAAGCTGTTAGTTAAAGTAACCCAATTTTATCTGGGTGGTGTTTAGTATCCAGCATTTGATATGCATTAATAGGATTTTAGTATTTTAAAGTTTCAATCATCTGCCAAGTAAAACATGGCTTTTATATACTTGGATGTGCATATCTATTTAACATAGTGGTGACACATTTTATTGTTTCTATTTAGGCAATTATATCTTTAAAAGAAAGTTAATTGGTTGGGATAATTGATTTATTATTCATTGGTTTTGTATAAAAAGTGAGGTTTTTTGAAAGTCATTTGTCTGAAGAAGTTGGGGCAGGGACCCCTTCGAAAGCGCTTACAATAATAATACATTTTGTTACTTTACACTCGCTGGTCATCGTGTTACTTATTCTGCTTCCGCTTGAATCCAGGTGGGTTTTGTTTCTGTGTATTCCTGCATGCAGATTTTAGAAGCTTTTTTATTGGGTTCAATTATATGTTTGATTATCTGAACAATTTGATTATCCAAACTACCCTAGGTCCCAATTCGTTTGGATAATTGAGACTCTACTGTACTGAGTGTGACAGCACACGTATAGATGGTATTCCAAAATCCAGAAATAAATTTGTGTTAACAGACAAGTGAAAAGAAATACAAGCGGGTAGTCTTCCTGTAAAATACAGAGGCAAAAATCTATCAAAATAAATGCTATATAAAGAACTAACGTGATGATGGACAGCAAGGGAGGGAAATATAGACACAGGAACAAATAAGGGAAATGTGAAAATGTTTATGAACAGAATATTCTAATGTACTTTTTTTACAAATGAGGAAGCACTTGTGAAATTTCCCCCTGATGACCACATCTACTTGCACTGGTTATTTTAACTGAGATTGACAAAACTGGATTTACTGATTAATGCTGAATAAATATCTTCTAATTAACTGTATTTCAAAAGGCAAAGCAGGCATCTGGGAAATAGAGAGAGATATGCTTGTTACTCAACAAATAGTTTAAGAATAAAAAATGCAGCAGCTATTGTGTGTGTGTGTGTGTGTGTGTGTGTGTGTGTGTGTGTGTGTGTGTGTGTGTGTGTGTGTGTGTGTGTGTGTGTGTGTTTAAGGTGCGTGTGTGAGTGCGCAAGAAAAAGGAAAATATCCTACTGGGAAGAACAATGTTAGCAATCAAAGGATATGAGACTCTGCTACACTTTGCTGTGAAGGAAAGGTTAGTTTGCTTTTATTTTTTGTATTTTGTATTCATTTATTGCATTTCTATATTTTGAATACTGTGGTTTGTTTTCTTTACCTTGTGTTTTACTTGCATTCTGCTTTAACAGCATATTAAAACTTCAAAAGAGACCACAGCTCTCTCTCTTCTGAGTCTGGCAGAATTTTTTCCCCACACTCCCACCCAGTCGCAGTTGTCTTGTTAAATACCACTGTTTTTCTAGTTGCCTGCCTCTTATGTTAATCTGACCATATATATCATTTCCTCTCTACTTTCACTGGCTTGTGTGAGTAAGCACAAAATCATCATTTTTGAAGTCCCTCCCCTTCAACAATTTAAATTTATTGGCCATCCTACTGTATTCCATAGTACCAGAATACAAAAGTGACCATCCCTTTCAATCCATCTTGCTGTTTTAAAAATAGTAACTCTCCACTAAACCAACAGGTAAAACTTAAGTTCCCTACTTTCACATCTAACTTCTCTAGTGCACACTGCAGTGTGCATTGTTTTTAATCTTACCTTTAAGTATCTCTGTGACTAGCACTTGCTCTAATACCTGCTGGAAAGCACTAGGAAGCCTTAAACTGATACAAGCACTCAACTCTCCTTGTTAATAAGGAGAAATTAATAGTAGACACTAAACAGCATATAATTGCAAAGTACCTTGCTAAGGTAAGGGAAAACAGCTCCTGTACTTTACAAAAAAAAAAAAAAAAAAAAGCACCAAACCAGGCCTGTCCAAGGTTCAGCTTCCGGTGATTTCTCCTGTCCACCTGGTGAATCTGGGCATACTGGGGCAATGCAGCAATTGCCTCATGTACACAGACAACCCTCTCCTCCTACCACCCAACACTACAACCTGTGAGAGATGCACTTACATAGCCAAAATGGAAGCAAAGCTCTCTCCACCCAAGATTGTGCTAGACAGTCAAGAGGAGAAGGTCAACACGAACACTACACCTCAAGCAACACATAGCCCTTCTAAACCCACACCACCAACACCCACACATAGCAACACTAAATCAACATATGCAGAGGCCCTTAACTGTAACCTGCCCAAGCAAAAAGGACCTCTGAAGCTGAAACGCAAACAAACACCAATCACAACCAAAGTGTCACATAGTTCACAACACCAGTGTGCCACCCAGCAACAACCCCTAAGGCAAGACAATGTACCTAACACTTTAGTCATAGGTGACTCTATAGTCCGGCACACTGATGTCCCTCTCACTGGGTTGAACAAGGAGAAAATTACAGTCAGCTGCCTATCGGGTGCCAGGATCCACCACATAATGCATGCACCCAAGTCACTCCACAACAAGTACAAATATACAACTGTCTCATGTACACGGACAACCCTCTCCTCCTCCAAACAGGTTAAAAAATATGTGAGAGATGCAATTATTTAGCCAAACTGGAGGCTGAGCTCTCTCATCTCAAAACTGGTGTAACCAGTCAGGAGGAGAAGGTAACCTCACACAACAGAATTCCAGTATCACATAGTCCCACCACATCAGCGAACCAAACACATAAATACACAAAAACATACTCGGAGGCTCTAAATAAAAATCTACCTAAGCAACAGATGCCTCCAAAGCAGACATCCAAGCAAACACTACCTCAAAACAAAACACACACAACACATAGCCCACAAAGTCAGTGTGCCAAGCAGCCACAGCCCTTAAGGCTGAATAACACACCTGATGCACTTGTAATAGGTGACTCTATTGTCAGACACACTGATGTCCTGCTCACCAGACTGAATAAAGAGAAGGTCACGGTGAGGTGCCTGTCGGGTGCTAGGATCCGCCACATAACGCAAGCACTCAGGTCACTCCAAAGCAAATACAAATATGACTCAGTCATTGTACATGCTGGTGTGAATGACCTGAGACGTACCTCCCTGGACTACATGAAAAGAGACATAGAGGAGCTCTCTGATCATGTAGCTCAGGCTGGTATGACCCTCACCTTGAGCAGCATCTTACCCTCACCTAGAATGATGCCACAGTACAAAGACAAAATGATCGATTTTAACAATTGGCTAAAATTTTGGTGTCATTCAAAGGGGATCCAGTGTCTGTCAGCCTGGGATGACATGCTCGACAAGCCACGTTGCTTCGCTAGGGACAACTTGCACCTGTCACCACTGGGCTTTCGGATATTGGCAAAGGCTCTTGCCACCCCCATAGTGCCTTTTTTAGGCAAGGCTCAAAAGTCAAACCCACCCCCATAGACAGCACAAGGAACAAGAAACTAATGGTAATGCTGCTAAACGCCAGAAGTCTTAACCTCAAGATGCACGCACTTGAAGCTCTCCTCAGTATGGAGAACATCGATATCTGTGCAGTGACAGAAACCTGGTTCAAGGCTCCAGAGAGCTCCCCAGCACTACCAGGCTATACCTTATATCATACTTTTCGGCCCCACAACCCAGACCGAACCACAAAAGGAGGGGGAGTTTCCATATTTATCAAGGATATCCACACCTCCAGGTTAGTGGCATTGCACGAAGTATCGGAGACCATCCATGTGCAACTAACAGTGGGCAAGTCTGCTTTTCAGTTTATAGCATCCTACAGACCACCCTCTCAAAGTCAGGAATCCCACTCGGCTTTCCTGAAAACATTGGAGAACATGAAGATCTCTCTGAACACCATTATATTGGGTGACTTCAACTACCCAAACATTGACTGGGAGCACTGCTCAAGCCCCAGCACCTTAGCCCAAAGGTTCCTGGAAATTATAAACTCAAATGCTATGGAACAACTAGTCACAACTCCCACAAGAGGGGACAACATACTAGACCTGATCATTACCAACATGGGGACTCTATGCTCCACACCAGTAGTATATCCCTCATTGGTAAGATCAGACCATAAATTAATTTCACTGGATGTCCACATCCCGACCCCACCCCCAGCCCAGAAAACCACAGTGAAAAACTTCTCAAAAGCGAACTTCTCACTTCTCAAAACCGAAGTGGAATCCATCAAGGCCCCAGGGCCAGTGGAAACTATGGCCCAAACTGCAGAATCCTATATAAATGCATTCTACGGACATCTCCAGGAAAGCATGGATCATGCTATCCCAAACAAAACCAAGACCCAATCATCCAAAGGCAGGCGTCCAGTCTGGTGGACCCCTGCCATAAATAAACTATACAACAGAAGGAGGAGGCTACTACATGATAGAGCAAAATCCCTAATAGGGAAGGCATCTCTGATCAGTACTAGCAAAAAATTACGATCCCTCATAAAATCCTCCAAGGCCAGCTTCGAGAGTAAAATTGCACAGGACACCAAAGACAATTATAAGGCTTTTTTCACTTATGTTAGAAACCTGGGATGCAACTCCAAGACTTGTTCTGAGTTGATTCTAAACGACAAAAAATACACTGAACCCACAGACATCGCCAATATCCTGGCAGACCAGTTCAGTGCAAACTTCTCCACCCCCCCCACCCCCAAAATAGCAAGTATCTATCCCAGCAGAGGGCTGCCTCCCAAACATCTCTGATGCTCAGGTGAAGGCTGCCCTCTCCAAAGCAAAAAACACTGCTTCCATGGGACCAGATGGTGTCCCAGGTTGCGTCCTACATGAACTCCAAGAGGAACTAATCCCTCAAATAAAACAGCTATACAATCTCAGCCTCACTACAGGATATGTGCCCACAGAATGGCGTACAGCAACAGTGGTCCCACTCCACAAAGGTGGAGCCTCTACGGACCCTGGAAACTATCGCCCCATAAGCCTGACTAGCTTAGTCTGCAAGGCTATGGAGAGGATCATCATGGAGCTCATAAACAAAGACATTGGGGACCTACAGACACTAGATCCTACCCAGTTCGGCTTTGTCAAGGGCAGATCCTGCCTTTTGAACCTGGTTGACTTCTTCGAAACAGTCACCAAAGCCATAGATGAAGGGAAGGTAGTCCACACAGCCTATCTGGACCTTGCAAAGGCATTTGACACAATACCCCACTCGGGCATCATAGATAAGCTATCCAGCTTAAATATAAACCCCTATGTCACAAGATGGGTTGCAAACTGGCCCAAAGACAGAACCCACAGAGTGAGAATTGCTGGAGCCATGTCAGACTCGAAACCGGTCACAAGTGGCATCCCACAGGGTTCTGTCCTGGGACCACTCTTGTTCGGTATATAATTTTCCGAGGTACAGGCAAATGTGGGAGGACTATGGCTCACCAAGTTCGCAGACGACTGCAAATTGGGCACCATAATCAACTCTCCAGCTGACACAAACATCCTTCAAAAAGGTCTCACAGAGACAGATAACTGGTGCCAGCGCCATGGTTTAAAGCTAAATGCCAAAAAATGTATAGTCATACCCTTTGGCAAAAACAATGTGCCCACAAATTACCACATAGGCGGAAACCCATTAAGTACAGAGAAAGTTATTAGGGACCTGGGGACCCAAGTTGATAGCAATCTCTCCTTTGAAAACCACATTGCCAAAGTGGTTAGAAAGACCTTCTAAATAGCCCACCTCATCACGAAGGGTTTCACATCTAGATCAAGAGAGGTAACCGTGCCCCTTTATTCATCCCTCATCAGGCCCATCATAGAATACAATGCCCATTTTGGGATGTACCTTACCCAACACCTGCAGTAATTAGAAAGACCCCAAAAGTATCTCACCAAGAGGATCAAGGGTCTCAAACAGATGCCATATGCTGCTCGGTTGAAAAAACTCCAGCTGTACTCAGTTGCATACCGCCTACTTTGAGGCGATCTATGCCTGACATACAAAGCTGTGTCAAATCCAGAATTAATGGACATGCTCCACCTCAGTAAATCTAAATCCCTTAGAGCCACACGCTCGAGAGACTTGAACCTCAGCACAGAAATAAATAGAACTTGCTGGATGGACAGGTTCATAACCCAGAGGCTCCCTTCGCTCTGGAATAGAATTCCAGTTCATGTGAGGCAGAGCACCTCACTGAATCTCTTCAAGAAGAATCTCGATAGGTGGATGGGGGATCGTAGGTTTATCCCAGGGATTACTCCCGTGTCACTATTAGACAGAGGCACAGTAAACTAAACCTTAAAAAGGGCACAGTATACTCAAATCAAGGGGTGGCGTAAGCCATACAGAATCGGGCTAGGCTTATAATTGCCTCAGGGCAGATAGCCTAGTATGAACCTATATGACTCTGTCATTGTCCATGTTGGAGTGAATGACTTGAGACGTACGTCCCTGGACTACATGAAAAGAGACATGGAAGAGCTCTCGGATCATGTGGCCCAGGCAGGTATGACCCTAGCCCTGAGTAGCATCCTGCCTTCGCCCAGAATGATACCACAATATAAGGACAAAATGATTGACTTCAACAATTGGCTAAGCTTCTGGTGTCATTCAAAGGGGATCCAGTATCTGTCTGCCTGGGACGACATGATTGATAGACCACGATGCTTTGCCAGAGATGGTCTGCACTTGTCACCCTGGGATTCAGGTTACTGGCTAAGGCTCTTGCAACCCCTATAGTGCCTTTTTTAGGCAGCATTCAAAGGACAAAACCACCACCGTAACAGGTACAAGCATGCAAAATCTGAAGGTAATGCTACTCAATGCTAGAAGTCTAAACCTCAAAATGCACTCTCTCGAGGCACTCCTAAAAATGGAGAACATCGATATCTGTGCAGTAACTGAGACCTGGTTCAAGGCTCCAGAGAGCACCCCTGCAATACCAGGCTACAACTCTTACCACACTTTTCGGCCACCAAACCAGGACCGAAACACTAAAGGTGGAGGAGTGTCAATATTCACCAAGGATATTCACACCACCAGGCTAGCTGCCTAACACAATGAGTCTGAAATTCTCCAGGTGCAACTAACACTAGGTAAGACTGCAATCCAAATTGTAGCTTGCTACAGATCCCCCACCATACCCCAAGATTCTCACTACACCTTTCTAAACATAATGGAAAATATTAAGATAGAACCAAACACCCTAATACTGGGTGATTTTAACTATCCTGTCATTAACTGGGAAAACTACTCCTATACCAACACCTTTGCCCAACGGTTCTTGGAATTCATAAATTCCAACGCCCTGGATCAAGTAATCCATAGTCCCACCAGGGGGTCCAATATTCTAGACCTGGTCATTACCAACATGGGAAATCGATGCTCCACACCTATGGTCACCCCCTCGTTAGTCAGGTCTGACCATAAGCTAATCACCCTTAACATCCAGATCCCACCCCCACTCCCCAGTAAGGAAACCTCCATAAAAAACTTCTCCAAAGCTAACTTCATACTACTCAAGTCAGAAGTGACAAACTTCATGACACCCATGCAGACGGGAACTGAAAGTTCAACTGCTGAATCCTACACTAAGGCACTGTACGAGCACATCCACTCATGCATGAATCGTGCCATCCCAAATAGAACCAAGGTGCTCTCATTCAAAAAAAGGAAGCCAATCTGGTGATCCCCTGCCATAAACAAACTTTACAACAAAAGGAAGAAACTGTTGCAGAAAAGAGGAAAATCCCAGGATGCAAAAAAACTCCCTTACAAGCCTCAGTAAGAAACTGAGATCCCTCATAAAATCCTCCAAAGCTAGTTACGAAAATAAAACTGCCAAAGATTCCAAAGACAACCACAAGGCATTCTATAACTATGTCAAGAATCTAAATGGCAATGCTCAGATCTGCTCACAGCTAAAACAGAATGGCATTAAATATACTGATCCCAAGGATATTGCCAATATCCTGGCAGATCGATTCAGTGCCAACTTCACCCCCTAAATGGCCCATCTCAATAACGGAAGATTGCCAAATTCCGGTAATAATGGCCACACAGGTAAAAAACGCACTCTCCAAAGCTAAAAATACAGCATCCATGGGACCAGATGACATCCCGGGCTGTGTACTACATGAACTACAAAATGAACTGGCAACTCACCTAAGTGTCATGTTTAATCATAGCCTCACCTCAGGATTCGTGCCCACTGAGTGGCGCACAGCTACAGTTATCCCACTCCACATGGGGGGATCCACCTTGGATCCCGGAAACTACCTTCCCATCAGTCTGACAAGCCTTATCTGCAAGGCCATGGAGCGTATTATTATGGAACTTATAAACAAAGACATTGGCAACCTTCAAACACTGGACCCCACCCAGTTTGGGTTTGTGAAGGTCCGATCTTGTCTCCTGAACCTGATTGACTTCTTCAAATCAGTCTCCAGAGCCATGGACAAGGGTAAGGTGGTCCACACAGCCCATCTAGACCTTCCCAAGGCCTTTGACACCATCCCCCACTCTGGAATCATAGATAAACTTACTAAACTGGGCACTAATCCCTGCGTCACTCAATGGGTTGCTAACTGGGTTACTGAAAGAACCCACACTGTAAAAGTAGCCGACTCCAAATCCAGCTCCAGACAAGTGGAGTACCTCAGGGTTCAGTCTTGGGACCGCTCTTGTTTGGCATCTACTTCTCTGAAGTAGAGGCCAACACTAAGGGACTCTGGCTAACAAAGTTCGCAGATGACTGCAAACTGGGAGCCATTACTGAATCCCCAAATGATGTGGATACTCTACAAAAGGGCCTTACAGAAACAGATGCTTGGTGCCAGAGCCATGGGCTCAAGCTCAATGCCAAGAAATGTATAGTTATCCCCTTTGGGAAAAAAAATGTATCCATGAATTACCATACAGGTGGCAGTACACTAAACACCGAAAGTGTGATAAGAGACTTAGGGACACAGGTGGACAGTGGTCTCACCTTCGATAACCACATTGCCACAACAGTCAGGAAATCCTTCTATGTGGCACACCTCATCACTAAGGGCTTTTCATCCAGAAAAAGGAGGTCATTGTCCCACTGTACTCATCCCTCATTAGACCCATTATAGAATACAACGCCCCGTTTGGTTTGTACCTCTCAAGACATCTGCAACAACTGAAAAGGCCGCAAAAATACCTCACTAAAAGAATCACAGGCCTAAAGCAGATGCCCTATGCTGACCGCCTTAAAAAACTCCAGCTATACTCTGTCGCTTAACATACAAGGCCATGTCAAACCCAGAGCTGTTGGACATGCTACACTTAAAGAAATCCCAATCCCAATCACTCAGAGCCACACGCTCCAGGGATCTAAACCTTGTCATCACAATAAACAAAACATGCTGGAGGGATAGGTTCCTGACCCAGAGACTCCCCAGACTCTGGAATAGATTGCCCATACATGTCAAGCAGAGTGCCTCTCTGGTCCTCTTCAAAAGGAACCTTGATGATTGGATGGGAGAAAGGAAATTCACCCCGGGGATCATGTCAGTTGCCCTGCTAGACAGGGGTCCAGGGAAGTAAATAGTGTGGGAAGAAATAGCCAGGGAATTATTATGGCTTGGCTTGTATAGGCCCTAGGGCTGATAGCCTAGTACCAACCTATGATGTTTTATGGGAACACACAAAAATGCTAGGTAGACAGATAAATAAGTACTGAAGAATGTATGCAGGATGAGATTAAACAGGCAAAAAGAAGAACATTTATGACAAAAATAAGATAAAACAAAACATGGTTCTGTGAGGTAGAGAGAGTGAAATTAGTATAAAAAGTGTTAAAACAGTAAAAAGGTTGATAGACTCATACCTAATCTGAAACAGAGGTTCAACTTTCAGTACTTGAAAAAGTTTGTTGAGAAATTCTTCTGGATCTGTAAGTAAAGCAAAATAGATTTAATACTAAAATATAAAACAACAGTCATTAGTAATGCAGTTTCCTTTGTTTTACATCAGTTTTATGTTAGTTCTACTACCCTGTTCTGCCCGTACACACACAGCACACCAAACACCACACTTTCTACATCCTCTTTAGGAAAGGCAATGACTGCCTTGTATTGCTTAAAGATAAGCTATCATAAAGCATTTGGGGAAAGAGGAATACATATGCACCCTAACATCCCCACAAAACATGCCTATAAAGTTATGCCATACGGTATGGTTCTGGCATGCAGGCCACTTCTAAAGAAACAGGAACATGCTCTCCATTCAACTGAGAATGGAAAAGGGGAATTTGGTTACTCTGTCCTACCACGCTCAGGTGGTCATCTGATACCCAGACTAGTAAACACATCAGAGTCACTAACACTCTGAGTAAAAATACCAGCTGGACACAGTTGCTGCTAGTGAAACCTCACAATTTCTCTCTCACTCAATGTATTTCCTCTTCAGATCTGCTCATCAAACAAATATGATGGAGTGAACAAACCTGCTTTGCTGGACAAAGCCAGTTCATTCATAGCTTGTTGTATAACGTTTTATGAACTACTGGTTTCTAACAAGCACTCTGACCTTTGAAGAGACAAGATTTTATTGAAAAGAATCAATCACATCATCTTCTTTGAAGGAATGACTAGATAAAAGAACTGTAGCTAGTTGATACATGTCTGAGAGTGTGCCTGTATTCTGGCCAATACTCGAGCAACACCACATCTCATTACAACAGACTAAAAGTACAGCTACCTGCCGTAACTGTGGGACTCTCATCTCTGAAGCCCTAAATTACAAAGTAAACCATAAGGACCACAGCAAATATCAAAGTTCATGGTACTTCTTTCAAACCTTTACTAAAGGGGGAGGAGCTAGCCCCCTGCATCCCCACACTCCCACTACTTTACTAACTCTGAGATCTCTGTACTTTGAAATAAAGGAAGTATCACAATCTTGGACTTACCCTTTTCCCCACTTTTAGTCTTGCTTTCTGAGTACCAAACGTTACTCATTCAAATGTCAATAAGACTCCACAAAATACTAACTAAAATGTCCATTACTGCTTTTTATAAGTAAGGTGTTATCACTTCTTGTAAGTTCATTAATTCACTTCTCGTTAAAAACTAGGCACCATGGATAATGCAAAATGCAGTATTATATGTAACCTAGTCCATAAATACATTTATGATCTAAAGCAAAATAGTCTTGGGTGCACATTAAAAAAAACTTTTCTAAACATAAATAAATATAAAGAATATAATACACAATGCATACCGCTCTACACAGCCAGACTTCTAAGCATTAGTGCAGTTTCACTTATTCTCTAGTATTAACTTAAAACTTTTTATCTTCAGTAATTCTGACTTTTCTGGGAGTTCTCCATTAAATTGTTTAATCTTCCTGATGCCTGCAATCCTGACAGTTCCTAGGATTTCTGCTGCAGATGAGGCAGCTGGAATGTTAATGTGGTGATGGTCAAAAGTGTGTGTGTGTGTGTGTGTGTGTGTGTGTGTGTGTGTGTGTGTGTGTGTGTGTGTGTGTGTGTGTGTGCGTGCGTGCGTGTGCGTGTGTGTGTGTTTTGGAGAGGGGGAGGTGCTTTTTGAAATGCCTCCCATGGCTCTCACTTAGGGTGCAGTTTGCACTGGGGATTTAATATGTGCCACATATCTATTGCAAGCAGTCTTGACAATCCACCCTTACCCTTTACTGCAGTACACCCAGACATCCACCCTTACCCTTTACTGCAGTGCACCCAGACATCCACCCTTACCCTTTACTGCAGTGCACCCAGACATCCACCGTTACCCTTTACTGCAGTGCACCCAGACATCCACCCTTACCCTTTACTGCAGTGCACCCAGGCATCCACCCTTACCCTTTACTGCAGTGCACCCAGACATCCACCCTTACCCTTTACTGCAGTGCACCCAGACATCCACCCTTACCCTTTACTGCAGTGCACCCAGGCATCCACCCTTACCCTTTACTGCAGTGCACCCAGGCATCCACCCTTACCCTTTACTGCAGTGCACCCAGACATCCACCCTTACCCTTTACTGCAGTGCACCCAGACATCCACCCTTACCCTTTACTGCAGTGCACCCAGACATCCACCCTTACCCTTTACTGCAGTGCACCCAGACATCCACCCTTACCCTTTACTGCAGTGCACCCAGACATCCACCCTTACCCTTTACTGCAGTGCACCCAGACATCCACCCTTACCCTTTACTGCAGTGCACCCAGACATCCACCCTTACCCTTTACTGCAGTGCACCCAGACATCCACCCTTACCCTTTACTGCAGTGCACCCAGACATCCACCCTTACCCTTTACTGCAGTGCACCCAGGCATCTACCCTTACCCTTTACTGCAGTGCACCCAGGCATCCACCCTTACCCTTTACTGCAGTGCACCCAGGCATCCACCCTTACCCTTTACTGCAGTGCACCCAGGCATCCACCTTACCCTTTACTGCAGTGCACCCAGACATCCACCCTTACCCTTTACTGCAGTGCACCCAGACATCCACCCTTACCCTTTACTGCAGTGCACCCAGGCATCCACCCTTACCCTTTACTGCAGTGCACCCAGACATCCACCCTTACCCTTTACTGCAGTGCACCCAGGCATCCACCCTTACCCTTTACTGCAGTGCACCCAGACATCCACCCTTACCCTTTACTGCAGTGCACCCAGACATCCACCCTTACCCTTTACTGCAGTGCACCCAGACATCCACCCTTACCCTTTACTGCAGTGCACCCAGACATCCACCCTTACCCTTTACTGCAGTGCACCCAGACATCCACCCTTACCCTTTACTGCAGTGCACCCAGACATCCACCGTTACCCTTTACTGCAGTGCACCCAGACATCCACCCTTACCCTTTACTGCAGTGCACCCAGGCATCCACCCTTACCCTTTACTGCAGTGCACCCAGACATCCACCCTTACCCTTTACTGCAGTGCACCCAGACATCCACCCTTACCCTTTACTACAGAGCACCCAGACATCCACCCTTACCCTTTACTACAGAGCACCCAGACATCCACCAGCTCCCCGTCAGCTCCTACAGCATCCAGGTTGCTAGTCTGTCCTGGGTCACTGGGGTCACAGTGTTTTTCTCCTTTGCACTGCACAGCCAACACTTTTCTGTAATTATGTGAAGTATGCAAGCTCTATAATATCCAAACCACTTATATGAAACCAGAATAAATATTTGCAGTGTAATCTGTTGCTGATAATCAGTGCTACAATTACTGGCCTCAAACTTCCCCTCAGATTAATTCGTGATTGAAGCAAATTCTCTGGCAGGAACATGTTGACTGCACTTAGGAAGACCTTTTACTGGCAACACCACTGCAGGAAGGAAAAAGCGCCCACAGTCTATGGTACAGGAACACCTGCATCACATTAACTCATTTATAATAGGTGCACAGGTATTTACTAGGCTAATGACCACAAGGACCTTTTTAAGCCTAGCCATGCATCCCAAATCTCTGACAAGTTATGATACCCTTAATAAGTGTAAGCAGAGATTTGGGAACTGAAACATTTACAATCAGGGGCCTGGGAGACTAACCATTTACAGGTCGCCTGTGTCCATTAGAGACATACATGTCAAGCCAGGGATGAATTTCCTGTTCCCAATCCAGTTGTTCAAGATGCACTTGAATTGGGTTAGGGAGAAACTCTGCTTCATATGATAGGTCTAATGAATGCCAAATACAGTGGAACAATGACTTCCTTGGACTTAGATGCCATGCCGTTGTCTAGAAGTTGTGCAACACAGAATGACGTCCTCAGTACTGAAGACACATGATGGTCAAAGGCTAGATTTCTATATGTGTGTGTCCCTGACTACTGGGTCAACTCTAAGGGATGTGTTGTCAATATGACTGTCACCAGGGGTGGATAACGTCTCAAAGGATAGTATTATGCACTTCTTGGCATTTAGTTTTAGTCCATAGCTCTGACACCAATTGTTTGTCTGTGTCAACTCCTCCTGGAGAACATTTGTGTCAGTGTAGGATTCAATGACAGCTCCTAATTTACAATCATCTGCAAATTTAGTCAGCTAGAGACCACTGACATTAGCCTTGACTTCAGAGAAGTAAAAGCTAAAAAGGAACTGTCCAAGGACTGATCCTTGAGGGACTCCACTTATGAACTGGCCTCTTTGTAGAGGTGGACTCCCCAATTCTAACTTACTGGATCCTGCCTGTGAGCCAGTTGGCTATCCACCAGGTGACATATGAGTTTGTACCTAACCTCTTGAGTTTGTCAACAATGCCCGAGTGAGGTATCGTGTCAAATGCCTTGTCCCAGGTCAAGGGAGGCAGTGTGAACCATTTCCCCCTCATCCACTGCTTTGGTTACCTTCTCAAAGAAGTCCACCAGGTTGAGTAGACATGATCTGCCCTTGACGAAACCAAAATGGTTTATTCCATCTCCAGTGATCATTTCCATGATAATTCTTACCATAGCTTTACATACAAGACTAGTGAGACTTCTGGGTCTGTAGTTTCCAGGGTCTGTAGACGACCCATCTTTGTGCAGAGGGATGATTGTTGTCTTTCCCCATTCATGAGGCACAAAGCCTGTTTGGAGGCTACAGTTAAACAGTAATTCCAGATGCCCTGATAGGTCATGTCTCGTGCTATTTAGAAGGCATCCTGGGATATTGTCTGGGCCCACTGATGCAATGTTCTTGGTCTTAGACAGAGCATTAAGAACCTGTTCCCTAGTGATAAGTGGGGGGAGTTATATTTGATGGTATTTCCTGACGGAAGGTTGAGGGAGAGAGAGGGGTAAAGTTGGAGCTGAATTTAACAGCCAGGAGGTTTGCTATATCTTCTGTCTCAGTATAGGTGGCTCCATTTACAATGAACTCTGCACACAATTGTGTATTGCCTTTGAGGATGTGGACATAGCTAAAGAATGCTTTGTCATTGTCCTTGGCCTGGGAGGCCAAACTTAACTCAAATTCGGCTTTGATATACTTTATTTACCCTCTGAGTTGTTTAGTTTGGTGGGAGTGCATTTATCCTGCTGGGTGCTGCAACTCCTAATTTTTGCCATGATTTTCTTCCTTCTGTTATACAGTCTGTTGATTTTGTGATTCCACCAGGGTGGCTTGTTTTGTGACTTTCTTTACTTCTTCCTGGTGGGTACAGCTGCCTCTATGCAGCTATTACATGGTTATACAGGCTTTCTGTGAACAGCTCTGCATAGACTGCAGTGTTCTCAGGGTTTATGGGGGGCTTTAATTTTTTCCAGGTTATCACTTAATAGCAGGAGGTCAGCCTTAGATTAGTTCCTGAATATTCTAGGTTAGTTGGTGGTCCCAGTTTTATTTTTACTTCAAAGGAGACCATTTTGTGGTCTGACCTTAACAGGGAAGGCATCACAGTAGGAGGTGTGCAGCACTCTCTCATATTAGTGACAACTAGATCCAGTAATGGTTGCACCCCTGGTTTGTGTATTGACTATATGGTCCAGGGAGTTCGTTTACAAAATCCAGGAATCTCTGTGCCTGTATGTTTGGTGTTGTACAGGATTTCCCAGTTAATAGTGAGGTAATTAAAGTCACCCATGAATATGGTATTGGGTTGGATGGTTAGTGTTTCTAATAAGTTTAAATACAAGGTATGTGTTTCCTGGGTCATAGAGGGGGACCTATAGCTTGCAAGGAAGTGGTACTGGATTTTCCATATGGTGCTTTGAACATGGAGCAGCTCAAGTGCATTGCCCTGTTTGACCAGCTTTGAAGTACATTTATTTGTGATGTAAAAAGAGACACCTCCAGCTTTACTGCCTGCGAAGTAGCTGGTCTAAATGTGTGGAAGGCATTCTAACCTTGCACTGTTGGTGTGCTCTCCGTGGCTTTAAACTATGTCTCAATGGCCGCACAGATGTCAGCATTCTCTAGGGTGAGGACAGCTTCTAGGGAGTGGATTTTTTTGTTTAGACTCCTAGCACAGAGCAGTAATACCTTTAGATTTTCTTGGTTTTGATTTGCTATGTTGGAAGTACTTTCAGTTTGGCATTACCTACACATTATGGGGAAAGACAATGTTTTAGCTAATATTTGAAAGCCTAGAGGGCATCTGTGCAGACCATCACTGGCAAAGCAGTGTGGTCTGTTGACCAACTCCTTCCATGCTGACAAATATTGCACCCCCTTAGAATGACACCAGAAACCAAGCAATTATTAAAGTCGATCATCTTTTGTTCATATTGTGGCATCATCCTTGGAAAAAGTAAAATGCTGCTCAATGCTAGGCTCATGCCAGCCTAAGACACATATTCCAAGAGTTCCATGTGTACAGGGAAAAACCATGCCACAGAAATGGCAAGCTGCCAACAACTCAGGTGACAATATGAAGGATACAAGCTGTTGGATAAAAACATTACTCTCGGACTGCAGATCAGCAAATACTAATTACTTTTCAGCATGCCTACATTCTGCAAAGTGTAGCAGGTCAACACTGGATTTTATGCCAAATCATACATGTAAATAACACCCATAAATACCTAGTGGCTAATGCAATTTCATCCACCTTTCCATTTTATACATTTTTAGAGCAGCTTAAGGTAACAGACTGCAGCTAAAAAGACAATTTTAACAACAGATCATACCTTTCTCTTCACTCGTGAAGCCAGCAGATCCAGGGAAACCAGTTTCTTCCAAGATTTTTCTCAAGGCCATTACTTTGGTGGCACAAACATAGCCATGCCTGTGGTGATAAAAAAAAAACTGTCAACTAAATACTGCTTTTTTGTCTTGCTACCCCTTCCACCACCAGCACCACCTTACAGCTCTGTGACAGCATCAGTTTCTTCTACCTGGCTTTTAAATGATGAACTGGTCTTCAGTTAAAATGGGTTTGTAATTTCCTGGTATTTGACTGATTTTAATGTGTTTAAACAATGGCCAATGACACTCCAAGCATCCATTTACCCATTCGCCTCTCCTTGTGCATATTCTTAGCCTCATTAGCTCAAACCATTAGATACTCAGTTTCTAACTACAACTATTGTACTGACTTATTAGCAATACGTGCATAAGTACCTCCTCATCCAAAACAGTCAGTGAATACAAGATTAACTACCTACATACAAAAGAAAACAGAATTTGGTATAAAATATAAAAATTAGGGAAAAAGTCATTAAGTTAATACAAAAAAAGTAGATGTAATTATTGACAATGTGCTGCACTGGTTTTGATTCTTGTTTCACTGTCTGACAAAACACGACTACTGCTGGGGTGAAATAAGGAAAAATGATTTATGTAAAAACAAAATAATGTGCTAGCGGGCAAACACCATCACTGCAGAAAACCACGCATCTCTTACGAAGGCGTCTGATGACTATTTTCTTTATCTTTGCCGGACGGCCTGATATGGAGTTTCTTTCGGCCATCTGCTGAGCCACTTTCCAGAAGCTGCTGCCTTGTTCTTTGGCTAACAAATAAATGTTATTTGTATTGACATCATAATAAAAAAGTACATCATAAGAGACATAAGCTAGCTGCAGTGATGCTCCATGCAGTTCCTGGCACCTCCTTACTCCTGCCTTCTTCCTGTCTATCTCAAACAGTCACCTTCTGCATTCCTGTCCTTTCCTGTGCATGTGCATTTGCCCAAACCACAGTAATCTGTTCTTTGGCTTCTGCTCTTATGTCCCCATTTCTTCATCTGTCCTCACAGTGTGCATACCACCACCCATCACAGGGAGTTCACATCCATCGGCTCTAGCTTTCTCAACTGCTCTGCCTTTAGTACCCAGGTTTCTGTAATATACAGTAGTACAGGTCACACCACTGTTTAGTACACCTTATTTTTCAGTTTCTTTGGCATTCTTCTATCATACATACACTTGACACACTATGCCAGTTGGTTGCGGCCCCTCTGATTCTAGCTTTGACCTCCTCATTCACACTTCCCATCTCCTCATCCACCACTCCCAGGTACTTGAAGCTGTTAACTGCTCCACTATTTTCCCTTTTATCTCACTTCCCAGCTTCTTCTGATTTCCCCCCATTTGCTGCAATTACAACTGTCTTTTTTGTAACTCGGTTTCATACCATGTGCTTGAAGTTTTGTATCCCATGCCCCTACCTTTGCTGAAGTTCTTGCTCAGTCTGCTTAAAATGCTACATTCCCTGCAAACAGCAACTTTGTTGATCTGTCCCCTCTGACTGGTTTGCTAATGTAGTCCATCACCAGTATGAGCAGCAATGGACTCAGAGCTGAATCCTGATGCACACCACTCCCACTGGGAATCCCTTTGTGAGTCAAAACACTGTTCATACTTATCATCATGTCCCTGTACATAAACTGTACTAATTCTACCAATGTTTTCTGGAATCACTGCAGGACTGACTAAATTAACTTTCTTGAGACCTTGCCATTTGCTTTCTCCAAGTTTAGGAATACCCAGTTGAACTCTTTCCTCTCTAGCTTCTTTTCAATTATCTGTAAACATTGGGTCAGTTGTGCTGCAACCTTATTTCAGTACAAATTGCTCATCTCCTATCTTACTTTGTACTACTCTGCACATTCTTTTATCAGTCACCCCCTCCAGAAGTGCAGCGTCACAGTTTGATACCTCTATATTGCCCACTGTTGTGGATCTCCCGTTCGTTCTTCGACACTGGTACTAGAATGCATATTCTCCAGTCATCTGGGATATGCCTCTGTCTCTGTACTGCTACAAGTACCTTAAGAAGCCATTTCTCCCCTAATTCATCCATTTTCTTGATTATATTTGCTTGCACCTCATCTGAATCTGCTACTTTCCTCTGGCTTCATTTTTCCTTAGTGTTGTTCTCACTTTTTCTAGGGTGGGTAATCTTTCATAATAGGGTGCATGTGGGGCAGTACAGCTCTTGTGGGGTTTCCTTCATTCAGAAGCTGCTAGATGTACTCCTTCCACCCGCCCTTGACACCCTACAGGCTTTGCTTGCATCTCTTATGAAGGTGTCCGATGACTATTTTCTTGCTTTGCTTGCATCTCTTACGAAGGCGTCTGATGACTATTTTCTTGCTTTGCTTGCATCTCTTACGAAGGCGTCTGATGACTATTTTCTTGCTTTGCTTGCATCTCTTACGAAGGCGTCTGATGACTATTTTCTTGCTTTGCTTGCATCTCTTACGAAGGCGTCTGATGACTATTTTCTTGCTTTGCTTGCATCTCTTACGAAGGCGTCTGATGACTATTTTCTTGCTTTGCTTGCATCTCTTACTGCCTGATGACTATTTTCTTGCTTTGCTTGCATCTCTTACGCGTCTGATGACTATTTTCTTGCTTTGCTTGCATCTCTAAGGCGCCTGATGACTATTTTCTTGCTTTGCTTGCATCTCTACCACGGCGCGATCTGATGACTATTTTCTTGCTTTGCTTGCATCTCTTACGAAGGCGTCTGATGACTATTTTCTTGCTTTGCTTGCATCTCTTATGAAGGTGTCCGATGACTATTTTCTTGCTTTGCTTGCATCTCTCTGATGACTATTTTCTTGCTTTGCTTGCATCTCTTGATGACTATTTTCTTGCTTTGCTTGCATCTCTTATGAAGGCGTCTGATGACTATTTTCTTGCTTTGCTTGCATCTCTTACGAAGGCGTCTGATGACTATTTTCTTGCTTTGCTTGCATCTCTTACGAAGGCGTCTGATGACTATTTTCTTTATCTTTGCCTGACAGCCTGATATGGAGTTTCTTTCCGCCATCTGCTGAGCCACTTTCCAG
Source organism: Protopterus annectens (assembly GCF_019279795.1). Classification (NCBI taxonomy): domain Eukaryota; kingdom Metazoa; phylum Chordata; order Ceratodontiformes; family Protopteridae; genus Protopterus; species Protopterus annectens. The sequence continues at coordinate 70,008,980 of NC_056750.1, read as the reverse complement.
AAGCTGCTGCCTTGTTCTTTGGCTAACGAACAGGCTGAGAGCAGTTGCAAGACCAATCAGTATTTCTTATTAGCTTGGTCCGTCTTTTCTATCTGCCACTTTTTCTTGCATTCCTCCTTTCTTTTGACAACTTCACCAGCACCACTTTTCCCTATGAACCTTATTTTCATACCTGCTTCAGGTGAGTGTCTGTTCTGCAGTTCTCAAACATACTGTTTACGGCACTGCTATTCTTCAACTTCATCTATTTCCTCTTCTTTCTGAGTTGCTAGAACCCTGAGTAATACCTTGAACTCGTATGCTTTCTCTCCAGTTAAGTTCCAGGTCTTTGGCCTAGTCTCTGCTGACCTCAGTACCTATTCTGACCACTGGCTGGAACTGAATTTATCAACCAGTGACTTATGCTGTGGGATAATGGTTTCATTGTGGATGACTTTGCAACCTCTGCTTCTACCCCAATGCCCATCCCTTACTAGGAGGCAGTCTACCAGAGCTGCATGTTTGTCATTTTTATATATGATCTGTGGCTGCTTCTCTTGCTGAACCATACGTTGGCCACCATCAAGATATTTGACAGACAGAAGTCCAGAATGGTCTCTCCTGCTTTATTCTTGTTTCCCCACCTGTGTGGACAGAAGCAGTCCTCATAGCCTGTTCTGCCTATTTGGATATCTGTATAAAGGTCCCCTGTTACTAACATCACCTCATGTCCTATTTTATTAAATAGGTCCAGCAACTTCTACCTAAATACACTCTTTCTTGCTATCACAACCCAGCTGTGGGACAAAGGCTGACATCATGAATACTGCCCATCCTTATACTGAAGTCTGACTTTTATGACTTTGTCAATAATTCTGATGACACCCCTCACTGTCTTATGAATCCTCTCACTCAACACAATTCCCACACCATTCCTAGTCTGTCCTCCCCTGAATAGACTACTCTGGATCCCAAGCCAAGTGGCTTTGCCACTCTGCCCTTCCATTTTGTTGCCTGCATACAGAGGATATCCGGCCTCTTCCTTGTCATCACATTATCCACTTCCAAGCTGCATTCTGTCAGTGAACCTATATTGAATGTAGCCATCCTCAGTTCCTGTCTGGTTGGTTGATTGGTTTTATGTTCAAGCTTTCTCTCAGCAGAGCTATCCCAGGCTGATTAACTAAACAAAACTGGAGACTGGCTGGTCAGTAACTTAAAAGGCCTAAGGCTGCTGAGCTTCATAGTGGACACACACTGGCCAATATGGGCACACAGGCCTCTCCCACCATTAGCATGGGATCCTGGCATAGGTTAGAGTAGGTCGGTTCCTCAATCCATTTATCACCAGGAAACTCATGCACAATTTAGGAGTCATTCATCAATGTGGCCAAATCACCTAGTGCCAATTTTTACACTGTCGAGTGGGAGGGCCTGACAAGGCATGCAGTTTGCCATCTGTGTTCTCCCATCAATCAGATACTGCACACGACAGCTAACGGTCAAAGAGACCATTCTTACCTGGATAGGTACCATCTGGAGTCTATACTGCTACCCACAGCTCTATTCCTGGGTGAGTTTGAGGTGGAAATACCCAGCGTGTCTTTTTTTGGGAGGTGGGACAAACCCCATAGAGAGGCAAGAAGAACATGCAACCACCCCACAGACATTGGCTGGAGGTCAGGATTGAACCATTATGTCAAATATGTCTCTCATAATGTCTTCATTATCATTGTTTAAAGCCCAAACTGCTTTATTATCTGAAAATTCCTCAACTTTCACACCTCTCATTGTTTCCTTCTTCTTGACTACATAATGCATCTCCATTTGAAATATCATTTGCTTTGATTAAATCCGCTCCCTCTTTCCTCCTAGATTAAATCCGCTCCCTCTTTCCTCCTAGATTAAATCCGCTCCCTCTTTCCTCCTAGATTAAATCCACTCCCTCTTTCCTCCTAGATTAAATCCGCTCCCTCTTTTCTCCTAGATTAAATCCGCTCCCGCTTTTCTCCTAGATTAAATCTGCTCCCTCTTTTCTCCTAGATTAAATCTGCTCCCTCTTTTCTCCTATTTCTAACCATCTATCGGAGTTGCTTCTTCTACCTTAAAATCTTGCATTATCTTTCCTTAAGTTATAGTCATAGTCCCCTACCATAATTATTGACATATTCACTAACACAAATGTTTTTACTTCTTCAAACATCTTTTTGCTCTCTGTCACCATTGAATATGCATAAAATGACACACATTCTCAAACATCATCTCCTAATGTAACAAGGACTCTCTTCCTAGTATTACTACTGTAACACCCAAAATCGCTCTCTACTTCTGATCAGAAAGCCTACATATGAGCACATATTTCCTACCGAGCAAATCATCTTCCTAGCCATAACACATGAACTCTTGCTCTTTTTTCCTTATTATAAATTGGTATCCAATAAAGACATTATATCCATACGTAATGTTTTGCGCCATTCCATTACTACTTCCCTCTCACTTCATTTCTAACATTTAGTGCAGACACATTATCCCTTTCCTTCCAGTTTCTTCCTTTCTTACTTCAAGCTTTTCGTCTCCTCCTCCTTACCTTTCCCCTAATTAGTTTTCCATCACTCTGTTTATTTTCTTCTTCTATTTCAAATGCTATCTCTTCTTCCTTGCTTCCTAGTAAACCGTATTTACTTTCACTTTGTACTTGTACATTTTCTTCTAACGCTGTTCTCACAATCTTCATCCAATCTTCATCCACACTAACATTTTCTTCACTGTTTCTCCATTTTACTTCAATAAAATGTTCATTGGACTGTCCTGTTTCTAAATTATTTTATACTTCCTGTAATCTTTCATTTACTAACACAGGACAGTCCACCCCAAAAAATCCATCCTCAATACACTTTCTACATTTTGGTTTACAATTTTTTTTTATAAGTATGCGCTCTTTCCCTGCACTGGCTGGAACTTTCCTTTTGACAGTCCTGCACTAAATGATTTTCTTCTCCACAAAAAACAGACCTTTGGCTACCCACAGTACCTCACAGTTCATCTTTTCCCATTAATTAACATTTATTACAGTGAAAATAGGTTTCATTTTCCCCTCATAAACATCCACTGTAACCCACAACGCATACCCTCAAGTCTAATTATCCCTTTCATTACATTCCTTCTTTACCTCATCCACAGTGTGACAGCCTCTCTACCCTGGCCCAGTAATCAAGGAGCGTTGATCCTCACCGGTGAAGAGAGACAGCCACTAAGACAGAAATGGATTTACACAGTATTTTTCAGACGCAGCTCTCTGCAACAAGCACAATTTCCCTCAAGAGCACGCAGGGAACATGCTACAGACCTAGGACTGGAATCTTTGCTTCTCCAGAACCCAAACAAGACTCACTTTGGAGAACTGTGTCCCAGTTCGAAGTAGCCGACACTCCCATACTTGGGTATTTGATTTTCACATACACACGCACACTCCTGGGAAAGGCTGGTACATATTTAATAGCTGTACCCTTTCTGCCCAGACTAGAAGGTAACCATGCTGCCACCAGTCAACCACTCTCAGGCTCTTACAAGGGTATTCAATTATACGGACTAAAATCAATACTTATACAGATAGTAGAATGTAACCAAAGCAGCAAGGCTTTTTGGAGTGGCCACATTGTCACTAAAATAAGGACAAGTACTCTCAAGATGTTAAAAGTAGACCAGCCATAATGAAAGGTATGACATTTTTTAATAATAAATAATAAAACAGAAAACATGAAATACTAAATATCTAAGTACAATAAACACCAGAGTTTCAATTACAGGAGAAATAAAAATAACACAGATGGACAGATTCATGCTGATGCAGATACTTAACTAATTTCACTGCATTTCTTGATTGTCTAAAGAATAACCGTTTCCTAGCTAACTTAATTAATGCAGCAATGCAAGATAGGATGCTGAGATGTTTACATCCACAAGGCAAGGAGATGAGCTTCAAACTAAAACTGAACTAACTCAGCTGGCTGACTGTGATAATTGTCATAGCTCTTCATATCAGGTTCCAAAGAAAACAAAACAAACTGCTGTGAGAGCTCCACCCTCTCAGTACTGGTTATGGAATGACATCACATGTGATGACCTGACTCTGGTACAATACACACTCAGAGCTTTGCTAAGATCTGCTGCAGTATTTGAAAATTATAGAACAATTTCAAAAACTTCTACTCTTCCCTTCCAGAATTTTTTTGTTTAAACATATACATTTAATCAGTTACAATAACACTGTTGATCAATTTTAACACACATCTGTACAAATCAGCATGATAGTCAAATGACAAAAAAATATTTACAAAACTCCAGCTATCTATGCTGGCATATGTTACATATGCAGTGCCCTATTCTCCCTTTCACAGATGGCAATACCTCATATCGTCACATTTCCCTCCCTTTGAAAACTCAAGCTATTTTTTTCATGTTACCCTGGAAAAATGTTTCTTGAGAGAAATGGGCCTGTTTGGGAATACATAACCTATGTCTTGAGAGTCCATCTCTATTGGTATTGCTGTAATCCAGACGGGCTAACATAGTGGATCCTCCCAAAGCCCCTTTAACCTTTTGGTATGTCTGCTTGTGGGCTGGGGACTACACTACCTTATCTGGCCTGTTTTTTCTTGTCAGGTCTGTGAGGAGAGCAGCTATTGTATTATAATTGGGTATGAACTTTCTATAGTATCCCACTGTCCCCAAGAATGACATCCCCTGCTTTTTGGTAACGGGCAGGCAACACCTGAATAGCTTCCACTTTGGTAGGTTCTAGCCTAATCTTATCATGCCCCACTCTATGTCCCAGGTAGGAGACCTCTGCCATACCCACCTAACACTTACTGGGCTTAATGGTCAACCATGCCTTTGCAGTCTGCCCAGGATATCCCTGACATGCTGAAGCTTCATTATGTTAATACAGTACAATTTGTGCCCCTGCCTAGCAGGGTTTACCATATAACTGACATTACTGACCTTCCTTACCACATCAAAGAGCCCCTCCCAAGCTGCCTGCAGCGTACTCTGACAGGAATGACCACCAAAACCTACTGTCCCACAGCATACTCCCAGGCTTGAGGAGTCCTGTCATTAGACTCCTTTTTCTGCTGTTGGGCTCCTGCAGGATTCTCTTGGGCCAAGCCCATGAGCTCCCTAAGCCTTGTCCTGAGGTTTAGGACATATGCCACAACCGATTCCTTATGGGATTCACACTCACTCTCCCACTCATCATGAATCGAATCAAATCAAATCTAAAGGCCCCCTCACCCTATGCCCATGCAGCAACTCAAAGGGTGAAAAACCTGTGGATTCCTGGGCTACCTCCCTCTATGCAAACAGCAGATGGGTCAAATATTTGTCCCACTCTCTCAAACTGGTCTGTAAATGCTGTTAGCATGGTCTTTAGCACAAAGTTTAACCTCTCCACAAGACCATTAGTCTGGAGGTAGTAGGGGGTGGTCTTAATGCTTACCCCACAACGCTTCCATAGACAAGCCAGCAGGTATGATATAAAATTGGCACCTCTGTTAGTCAGTATTTCACTTGGGGAAACCTATCCTGCTGAAAATCTCTAAAAGAATTTGCCACCTTCTGTGACTTGGAGGACAGGGCCACTGCGTCAGGGTATCTGATAGCATAATCTACTGCCACCAGGATATACTTCTTCCCTGTGGAACTTTGGGTACTCAGAGGCCCCACAATATCTATAGCTACCCTATGAAATAGCTCCTCAATCACAGACAATATCAATGGAGCTTTGACCATGCCCCCTGCCTTGTCTACCTTTTGGCACTGCTCACAGGTCCTGCAGCCCTGTTACATCCCTTGCAATCCCAGGCCAATAAAAGTTCTGCATAATATGTCTCTTGGTACGCTTTATGCCCATATGACCTACAAAAGGAATGTCATGGACTATGGCTAGAAATAACAGATGGTAGGCTCTGTGCACTACCAACTGCTGTATTACCTCACACTCTGGCCCTCCCTCAGAGGTCCACTCTATACAGTATCCCTTTGTTCCAGTAAACAGACTCCCCTTTTTCTTGAGCATCAGACGCCTCCTTAGCAACCTCCCTTAAGCCTCGTAAGGTAGGGTTAAAAGCTACCTTTGTAACTACTCCCAGCTCCACTTCCACAGGAAGCCTAGTATCTTCTGACAGCGGTGCCTCACTGTAAACCTGGGTACTACCACTCACCTCTATCCTTGCAGTCACCCTGTCCACAGCAACATCAGTATCTTCCTGCAGCTGTGGCTCACTTTCAAGCTCACTGCTACAAGGTAGCTCCCTCCCTAAAATAGCCACATCACCAGCTCCATCTTCAGGTGTGGGGTCTGTCGGGATCTCCCCCAGCCTACCAGACCTACATGCCTGTCTCCAAGCCTGACTGCATGTAACTGGCTGCACACAAGCTACTGCATTATTAAAATCATTCCCTATCAAGACATCTGCAGGAATATCCTCAAACACAGCTACCTGCTTGCCTCCTTTTCCACCCTCCCAGCCAAGGTGAACCCAGGCCAAAGGTATTTGGAGTGGGATGCCTCCAAAAGCTCTGATTGGAGTGGACTGCCCAAGTAAGTACTACTCTTCTTTAACCACTATAGGGTTCACAATAGTCAGGGGTGTCTCTCTCTCTTAGCAGTGGCCCCTCTTCCATCCACTAAGATAGGATGCAAACTCTGGTGATAATTTGGTACCCCTGTTGTCTCTAGACAACTTACTACTGGTATGGTGTTATTCCCATTTGCTGGCTCCCTCACCTTTTGTTTTCCATCTTGCTTCAGTGGATATTTGCATGCTACATGGCCCCTCTGCTTACATTTTAAACATCTAACCCCCAATCCTGGCCGTGGACCTCAACTAGTGGCTTCCTGTGTCACTGGTAGACTTTGTTGGGGTGATTTCGGCTGCCCACTAATGAGTCTGCTTATATCCATGGGCAGCACTGGGTATCCCCTTCTTGTGCAGTAATACCCTGCTTGCTAAGTAGAGATCCCCTTTTCACCCCAGCTCATCTACAGAATTACACTCCCAGTCTACCAACCAGATTGTCACGTCCTAAGGCAAAGTACTAAGGGCTTGTTTCTCATCAAAAGGTCCTTCAGACTTTCAAAAGAGGTAACCTGAGACCTACTCACTGCACCTATGAAAATAAGTGTTTAACTCAGCAATATAATCGCATACACATTCATCTGCCTTGCATCTATGCTCACGAAACTTTTTTCTGTAAGCTTCTGGAGTTAACTTATAACAGTTCAATACACACTATTTTACTCTATCATAGTTTAAGCAATCAGTATCAAACAATTTAGAAACAGCAGGTACAGCTTTACCATGGAGAAGGGGGTCAGGAACCAATAACACTATCAAAGTCATCCCCCTCTGCAAATTGTGGAAGACATTTACTGACCTTTATTGTGTCTGGGGTCCAGTGATTCCCTTCCCCATTACCTCCATGACCCTTTCATGACTTCGATGAAGAGCCAACATCTCCCTTTTGTGTTATTGCTGCTTCTCTTTTTCTTCAGCCTCCAACTGCCGCAGTCTCTCTTCAGCCTCCTAATGCTGCAGTCTCTCTTCGGCCTCCAAACTTCTTGTCTCCTGCTCATGCTGATGCTGCTGCTCCTTTTCTTCAGCCTCCAGTTCAAGTCTCCTTTCAGTCTCCAAATGTTTGTCCTTCACTTCAAGTTTTTCTAACTCCATACAGGTTTTTTTCAAGTCCTCTGAGGAAAAGGTGAGCTGTCCTGTTTCTGAAGACTACACATCTCTATCACCAGACTGGTTGTCCTCCTGCCACTGATCTGTAAAGGAGCTGCGATTAATGCTGAAATCAATTCCTCTTTAGTCCAGTTAGCATGCATCAGTCCTTTGGCTTCGCACACCTTGGCCAACTGGTTCTTTGTCAGCTTACCATAATGTTCTGCTGACATACTTTCCTGCTTTTCCTGACTAAACTAAAAAAATAAATAAAACTGTTGTGAAAATGAAACACAGAAGGTTTACCTTGTGGCTGCTGAGAGTACACAGACCTTCAGTGACAACTGGCCAGAACCTACTAAAGTTCAATTAATATCCCACCGCTCTGCCACCAATATGTGACAGCCTCTCTACGCCAGACCAGTAATCAGGGAGCCTCAATTCTCACCAGTGACACCTATGAGAGATGGTCACTACAAACAGGAATGGATTTACACAGTAATTTTAAGATGCAGCTCTGCATCAAGCACAATTTCCCCCAAGAGCATAGGGAACATGCTCCAGATCTGTGGGACTGGACTCTCTGGTTCTCCAGATCTGAAATAAGACTCATTTTGGAGCGATGTGTCCAGTTCCAAGTAAATGACACTCCCACACCTTGGTATTTGATTTTCACCCACACACACTCCTTGGAAAGGCTGGTACACATTTACTAGCAGTACCCTTTCTGTCCGGACTATAAGGTAACTACAATGCCTCCAGTAAACCACTTTCATGCTCTTACAAGGGTATCCAATTATACGGAGTTAAAGCAATACTAATATAAAAGTTAGAGTATAACCAAAGCAACAAGGCTTTTTGGAGTGGACACAGCATCACTAAAATAAGCACAAGTACTCTCAAGAAGTTAAAAGTATTCTCTGAAAGACCAATACACAATGAAAGGTGTACAAATATTTAATAATAAATAATAAAATAGAAAACATGAGAATACTAAATATCTAAGTACAATAAACGCCAGAGTTTCAATCACAGGAACTATAAAAGCAACACAATTGGACAGATTTACACAGATTCAGAAAAATAATACTTAACTAATCCCACTGCATTCCCTGATTGTCTAAATAACTTTTTCCTAGTTAACTTAATACAGCAAGGCAAGATAAGATGCTGAGATGCTTACTTCCACAAGGCAAGGTGATGAGCTTCAAACTAAAACTGAACTAACTTAACTGACTGACTATGATAACGGTCATAGATTTTTATATGAGGTTCCAAAGAAAATTTATTTATTATTTATTTATTTATTTATTGTCATTTGTTAACCGGGTTAGTCCAACTGGGCTTTTGGTCCATTTTCAGTGGAGACCCGAGGAGAAAAGCTCCAGAAAATTGCATAACAGTACATTGATTGTATGCAGAAGTATAGTACTAACATAGTTGAAGGCTTTACAAAGCTGTTAAAAATAACAAAGTTGAGTACAAACAATAACAAAGTTGAATACAGAAGAGAACAATTGCAAAGCTGTTAATAGATAAAATACATACATGAAGTTCTATCATCAAAATATATATATATTTTTTTCGAGAATGGAGTGTAGCAAAGTGTGAGACAGGAGAGGGAGGCTAGGTGGGTTTATGACAACAGCAAGTCTTGGAGTTAAGTAGAAAAGTTTTTAGTTCATTTTTAAACTGGGTGTAGTGGGTAATGGATCGTAGGCTAAGGGGGAGTTTGTTCCAGGCATTGACGACAGTATGTTTATAGAGTATTTTCCCAACAGATTTGTTTGGTTGATATATGTCTAGTAGCTATTGGTTTGATGAACGGAGGGTCCAGGATGGACAACAAAACAAACTGCTGTGAGAGTTCCATCCTCTCAGTATTGGTTACAGAATGACATCATATAAGATCACCTGACTCTGGTACAATGCACACTCACAGCTTTGCTAAGATCTGTGCAGTATTTGAAAATTATAGAACAATTTCAAAAAATTCTCTTCCATTCCAGAATTCTTTGTTTAAATATATACGTTTAATCAGTTATAACAACACTATTTATACATTTTTAACACAAGCATCTGTATAAACCGGTGTGACAGTCAAATGACAAAATTATTTACAAAACTCCAGCTAACTATGCTGGTATACACATGCACTGCCTTATTCTTCCTGGCACAGTTGACAATACCTTACATCATCACACACAGTTCTTCTTAGCAGCACTAAGTTGCAAACTATAATCCTTCTAAGTACAGTCATTTGTCTTTGTTCCACTTCAGTCATAAATTTTTCTTATAAATTAAAAGTCTCAAAAATCAAAAGTTCTTTGCTCCCAAGTATATTAAAGCTCTTACATCTTGCAGCTTAGGACCTAATGGCAAAATGACATTGTCAATAATTTCATATCTGTCAATACGGACCTCACATAGTTCATAGTTGATTACTAGGCTACCAACTCCATAGGTTCAGAGGTTGGTAGTAGGCTATCGGTCCTAGGGCCTATACAAGCCTAGCCATAAAATTTCCCTGGATATTCTTTCCAGGAATTTTACTTCCCTGGTTCCCTGTCTAGCAGGGCGACTAATGTGATCCCCAGGGTGAATTTCCTATCTCCCATCCAGTTGTCAAGGTTCCTTTTGAAGAGGGCCAAAGAGGCTCTCTGCTTGACATGTATGGGCAAGTCTATTCCAGAGAATGGGGAGTCTCTGGGACAGGAATGTATCCCTCCAGCATGTTTTGTTCACTGTGATGACCAGGTTTAGATCTCTGGAGCGTGTGACTCTGAGGCATTGGGATTTCGTGTGACTCTGAGGCATTGGGATTTCTTTTAAGTGTAGCATGTCCAACATCTCTGGGTTTGACATGGCCTTGTATGTTAAGCAGAGATCGCCTCTGAGTAGACGATATGCCATAGAGTATAGCGGTGTTTTTTAGATGGCCAGCATAGTGCATCTGCTTCAGGCCTGTGATTCCTTAGTGAGGTATTTCTGCGGCCTTCCAACTGTTGCAGATGTCTTGTGAGGTACATACCAAATGGGACATTGTACTCTATAATGGGCCTAATGAGGGATGAGTACAGGTGGGACAATGACCTCCTTTTTCCTGGATGAAAAGCCCTTAGTAATGAGATGTGCCACATAGAAGGATTTCCTGACGATGTAGTTATCGAAGGTGAGACAACTGGCCACCTGTGTCCCTAGGTCCCTTATCACACTTTCGGTGTTTAGTGTACTGCCACTTATGTGGTAATTCATGGGTACAAGGTTTTGCCCAAAGGGGATAAAAAGAAGTTATGTACTCACCATAACATTCCATCCAAGTAGTTATACTTCTTTTTTCTGCAACCTGTGGGTATATGGATCCATATCAGATCCGAGCTGGCAACTTTTTTTCTAGCATCTGCTCGAAGCTCCAAGCTCCTCCCCTTACCCATAATGCCCTACCATCTCCTATCTTCCCTCAGATTGAGTTTGCTGCAACTAAATACATAAGCAACTCAGCCCAATGAACCAAACCTGAAAAGACAGGACAAGGTCCGGGGGACAGAGGGAGGGAATGTTGCAGAAAAATGAAGTATAACTACTCAGATTGAATGTTATGGTGAGTACATAAATTCTTTATCTGAAGTAGTTAACTTCATTTTATCTGCAACCTGTGGGACAGAGTCCCCAGCTACTCCAATCCTGGGAGGCCCTTATGGAAGGATATTCCTGAGCACTGCAGAGCCAAAGGATGCTCTACCCCTAGAAATCAGATCTAATTTGTAATGGGAAATGAAGGTATGTGAGTTGGCCCAGGTCGCTGCTGCACAAATGTCGTTCAAAGGAACCCTAGACCAAAAGGCAGCAGAACTCGCCATGGACCTGGTAGAGTGAGCCTTAACAATACCAAGAGGAGATAAACCTTTTGCTTTGTAGGTATGTGAAATGCAAAGAGTGATCCATCTGGCCAAAGAAACTTTAGAAATAGCTTTTCCCAGAAATGCTTTGGAAAAGGAAACAAACAATTGGTCAGTCTTGCAGAAAGAGTTTGTTCTATGAAGATAAAACAAAGCTGTCTATGAACATCTAACAAATGAAGTTTACCTTTATTTTGGAAGTTAGGGAAGAAAACGGGCAGATTAATGGACTGGTTTATATTTGCTTCAGGCGCCACTTTGGGTAAGAAGGAAGGATTAGTACAGAGAGAGACACTATCCTTGTGGAAGACCAAATACAAAGGCATGGCAGACAGAGCTTGAAGCTCAGAAACTCTCCTAGCAGATGTAATGGCGACTATGAAAGCCGACTTCCAGGACAAAAATTTTAAATCCACTGAAGCTGCAGGTTCAAATGGGGGAGCCACCAATGCCTGTAAAACAAAAGTAAGGTCCCATGGAAGCAATGAATCCTTGACAGGTGGACTTAAACAGAAAAGTACCTTTAAGAAAAGCCTTACACAGCCTAGAGGAGGCTAAGGCAATGTTGTCTTCACCAACATGAAAATTAGAAATGGCTGCCAATTGTACTTTCACTGTGGAGGAACTAGCTCCTTGCTGAAAAATGCCAGACAGGAAATCCAACACTGCTGGAACAGGGGCTGTAAAGGGATCTAGTTTTCTCTGTGACGCCCAAAGGGAAAAGCACTTCCATTTACTGCGATAAAGTTTCCTAGTGGAATCTTTAAGAGAAGCCACCAGAATGGATTTTACTGGGGATGAAACACCGGGAGCCCTGGCAATCAACAGAACTGGAGCAACCAAGCTGTTAGCTTGAGGCTGCCCAGATCGGGCAGACGGGCCCCTGACGGATGGCAGATTAGATCCGGGCAGGGATCCAGAACCCACGGGGGAGCTAAGAGATGAGACCAAAGGAATGGGAACCAAACCTGATGAGGCCAGTACGGGACAATGAGGATAACTTGCAGTTGGCAAGCTTCCTGAAAAAACTTCAGAATGAGTGGCAATGGTGGATAAGCATACAGAAGCCCGGGGGGGCCAAGCATGGACTAGAGCATCTCTGGTGACTTCCCCTGGTGAGGGAACCGGAGCGAAGAACTCGCTGCACTTCGCGTTGGATGGATATGCGAAGAGATCGCAGCAAGGCTGACCCCACTTCGCGTTGGATGGATATGCAAAGAGATCACAGCAAGGCTGACCCCATGCACGGAAGACTTCCTCTACTACTGACTGTTTCAGAGACCACTCGTACGGCATCAGAATAGCCCGACTCAATCTGTCCGCTAAAATGTTGGTGCGCCCCAGGATGTGCGTTGCTAACAGAAACTGACTGGTGGAGATCGCCCATTCCCACACTCTCATGGCCTTGCGACATAGGGGATAGGATCTGGTTCCCCCCTGCTTGTTGACATAACAGACAACCGACATGTTGTCTGAATTGCAATCAATCCGAGAGGAAGGACAGTGTGAAAGGCTTCCAATGCTAAAAGCACTGCCCTCATCTCTAGAACATTTATGTGCAACTTGGTCTCTGAATGGGACCACGTGCCTTGGACTGTCCTTCCTAAACAGTGTCCCCCCCACCTGAGTTGAGAGGCGTCAGTGGTAAATGTGGCTTGGACTGGAGATGACGCAAAGCGGCGTCCTCTTCTGATATCTCTAGTGAACTTAACCACCAAAGAAGAGACGTCCTGCAGACGTGACTGATCCTGATCGAAAATTCCATGGGCAGGTCTAGCCAAGACCATTGAACAGCCAGAGTCCATTGATGAACGCGCATATGAAGGCGCGCACAAGGAAGAATCGATATGGAGGCAGCCATGGAGCCCAGAGCCCGGAGAACATCACTCGCCTTTGGAGACTTGGAGTTCGCTATCTGAGTTATGTGGCACCTGAGGTGTATGATCCTGTCTGGAGTTAAGAATACCTTCATCTGCAAAGTGTCTAGCCATGCTCCAATGAAGTCTAGAACTTGTACTGGTTGCAACTGGAATTTCTGAACACTGACTAATTCCCAGTAGATCTGCCAACCGAATGAAGTAATCTCGGGCTAGACACAGGTGATGCTTGCTGGGCGCAGTGAAGAGTCAGTCATCCAGGTATGGAAACACCTGAATACCCTGAAGCCTCAGGTGAGCCGCTACAACTGCCATTACCTTGTGAACACCCTGGAGGCTGTGGTGAGACCAAAGGGTAGGGCTCTGAACTGAAAATGACTGGCTCCCAAGCGGGAAGCGCAGAAACCTCCTGAAGCTTCTGTGTATTTTAATGTGGTAGTAAACATCCTGGAGGTCTAACGAGCACATCCAGTCACACTCTCGGAGATAAGGTAGAATGGACTGTAGGGTGACCACCTTGAATTTCTGTTTGGCTACATACAGGTTTAATGTTGACAGGTCTAGAATGGGCCTGAGGACCCTGTCTTTTTTTGGCACCAAAAAGAACCTTGAGTAGATGCCTGATCCGGACTGATCCGGGGGGACCTGTTCGATGGCTCATTTGAGAAGCAGCTTTGATACCTCTACAGCTGCGACCTCCCTGTGAGTGGGTGGAACATCCGGGAGGTGTTTTGGAATATTTGGAGGGGCAACAAATGGGACAGTGTAACCTCTGGAAATTATCTGTAATACCCAGCGATCTGTCGTAATGGACACACATGCTGCTGGGTGTAAGGACAATGTTCCCCTGACTGCCTCCAGAGTAGGACAGTCGGGCAACCTCTCAGGGCTGCTGACTGGGTCTATCAGAAAAGGGTTCCCTAGACCCAAAAATCCTGGGACCCCCTCTACCTTTGTGTCGGCGTCGATCCTGTCCCCCTCTGCCTCTGGGGGAATAGTTGTCCTGAGAATCCCGGGAAAACTGAGATTTTCGGAACCACATCTTCTTCTGCCCTCTTTGATTCCTAGAGAAGGATCGCTGTGGGTTAGAGAAGCAGATCCCGATGGCAGACAAAGTCTTCCAGTCCTTTTTGCTCTGGACAAGTGTGTCACGTACCGTCTTCCCAAAAAGGGAAGAACCGTCGTAGGGAACATTGATAAACGACGCCTTGAAAGGGTCCGCGAACTGACACAACCTGAGCCAGGCATGACGCCTCATGGCTATGCCTGTCCCAGCCACCCTAGCTGCTCCTTCCGTGGCATGGGAAAGGAGCCACATGGACATGTTTGAGACTGACTTCAGAGTAGACATTTTCGCAGAGAACAACTGTCTGTCCTGCTGCGATGAAGACTCAGGGGGCGACTCAGCGAATTCCGAAGCAAGGTCTAGCTGAAGCCAGATCACATGTGCCAAATAATTCAGTGCATAGACTGAAAAGGTCACTGAGGAATAGATGCGCTTCCCAAACCTATCCACCGACCTGGACTCCTTGTCTGGAGGGTGGACTGAGGAACTTTCTTGTGTTAGCTCCTTCTTTGTGGCTGCTGCAACCAACATAGCGTCAACTGGGGTTCCTTTTGACCAAGGTTGCCTGTCGGAAGGGGGTGATAAAATTTTGTCAGGGCATTTGGGGATGGGGTATATGGTGTCAGGCTCCCTCCATGCCCATGTGGTGATTAGGCCTTAGAAGGGGGACTAAGAAAGAGCTCCCTGCCCGGGGATCTCTTGCAAGGTCTGTCCTTTCTCTTGTCCCTATCCTCTCTGTGCCTTTGCTTGTCTTTTTCCTTGTCAGCCACGCTGACTGTAGATTTGTCTTTATTAGGCCCATCAAAAGAAGAAGAGGTTGAGTCCCTGTCTGGGTGGGAGGTTGAGCACTAGATACCGAGGCCATGGTAGATTCCAGCATGGAAGCGGGGAGAAGGCCTTTGGCTACTAACTTGCTCTTCCGATCCCTGAGCGCCCTCAGATTGAACCTGGTGCAGATAGCACATTGAGTGGACAAATGTGCCACTCCCAAGAAAATCACACACAGAGTGTGACCATCAGCCGGGGAGAGCTTATGACCACACTCTGTACATTTCTTGAAAACAGCTTTTGGCTGATCAGCCATGGTTCCTGCACCCAAAAAGAAAACACCATCTACCAGAAAAACCACACACAAACACAGGTAGGGGAAGGGCAGGCCTAACAACTACTCTACCAAGTTAACAAAACTTTTTTTTTTTTTTTTTAAACCGATGAACAAGCGATACACTAAAAAAGGGGAGGAAGGGAAAAAAATCACTCAGACAGACACTAGATTAAGAATTAATAACACTTACTATCCCTGAGCTCAGAGCAAAGGAGACCACGATGCACACTACTGGTGTGGCAAATGAGATCTGAGGGAAGATAGGAGATGGTAGGGCATTATGGGGAAGGGGAGGAGCTTGGAGCAGATGCTAGAAAAAAAGTTGCCGGCTCGGATCCGACACGGATCCGTATACCCACAGTTTGCAGATAAAATGAAGTTAACTACTTCAGATCTATACATTTCTTGGCATTGAGCTTGAGCCCGAGGCTCTGGCACCAAGCATCAGTCTCTGCAAGGCCCTTTTGTAGGATATCCACATCATTTGGGGATTTGATAATGGCTCCCAGTTTGCAGTCATCTGCGAATTTTGTTAGCCTGAGTCCCTTGGTGTTGGCCTGTACTTCGGAGAAGTAGATGCCAAACAAGAGCGGTGCCAGGACTGAACCCTGAGGTACTCCACACTTGTAGTGAGCTGGATTTGGAGTCGGCTACTTTTAAAGTGTGGTTTCTGTCAGTACGCCAGTTTGCGACCCATTATGTAACATAGGGATTAATGCTCAGCTTAGTAAGTTTATCTATGATTCCAGAGTGGGGGATGGTGTTGAAGGCCTTGGCGAGGTCCAGATAGGCTATGTGAACCATCTTACCCTCGTCCATGGCTCTGGAGACTGATTCAAAGAAGTCTATCAGGTTGTGGAGACAAGATTGACCCTTCACGAAACCAAACTGGGTGGGGTCCAGTGTTTAAGGTTGCCAATGTCTTTATCAGTTCCATGATGATGATGTGTTCCATGGCTTTGCAGATTAGGCTCATTAGGCTGATGGGATGATAGTTCCCAGGGTCCAAGGTGGACCCCCCCCCTTGTGGAGTGGGATAACTGTAGCTGTTCGCCACTCAGTGGGCACAAAGCCAGAGGTGAAGCTAGGATTAAACATGACACTTAGGTGAGGTGCCAGTTCATTTTGTAGTTCATGTAGTACACAGCCCGGGATGTCGTCTGGTCCCATGGATGATGTATTCTTAGCTTTGGAGAGTTCATTTTTTACCTGTGTGACCATGATTACCAGCATTTGGCAATCATTTGGTACTGAGATGGCCCCTTTAGGGGTTGAGAGGGGGTGAAACTGGCACTGAATCGATCTGCTAGGATACTGGCAATATCCTTAGGACCAGTATATTTAGTGCCATTTTGTTGTAGCTCAGACTATATCTGAGTATTGCCATTTAGATTCTTGACATAACTATAGAATGCCTTGTGGTTGTCCTTAGAGTCTTTGGCAATTTTATTTTCATAACTAGCTTTAGAGGATTTTATGATGGACCTCAGCTTCTTACTGAGGCTGGTAAGGGTGTGTTTTGTATCCTGGGATTTTCCTTTTTTTTTTCTTTAACAGTTTCTTCTTTCTGTTGTATAACTGGTTTATGGCAGGGGCCACCAGATTGGCTTCCCTTTTTTGGAGGAGAGCGTCTTGGTTCTATTTGGAATGACATGATTTATGCACGACTTGATATGCTCATACAGTGCCTTGGTGTAGGATTCGGCAGTCGAACTTTCAGTTCCTGTCTGCATGGGTGTCGTGAAGTTTGTCAATTCTGAATTGAGTAGCATGAAGGTGGCTTTGGAGAGGTTTTTTATGGAGGTTTCCCCTACTGGGGGGTGGGATGTGGACGTCAAGGTTGATTAGCTTATGGTCAGACCTGACCAACAAGGGGGTGACCGCTGGTGTGGAGCATCGATCTCCCATGATGGTAATGACCAGGTCAAGGATATTTGAGCCCCTGGTGGGACTATGGATTAGTTGATCCAAGGAGTTGGAATTTATGAATTCCAAGAACCACTGGGCAAAGGTGTTGGTACCCGAGTAGTTTTCCCAATTAATGGCAGGGGAGTAGAAATCACCCAGTATTAGGGTGTTAGATTATATCTTAATATTTTCCAGTATGTTTAAAAAGGTGAAGAGAGTGTCTTGGGGCATGGTGGGGGATCTGTAGCAAGTGATAATTTGGATTGTAGTCTTACCTGGTGTTAGCTGTACCTGTAATATTTCAGACGTATTGTGTTGGGCAACTAGCCCGGAGGTGTGAATATGGACACTTCACCACCTTTAGTGTTTCTGTCCTGGTTTGGTGGCCGAAAAGTGTGGTAAGAGTTATAGCCTGGTATTGCAGGGGTCCTCTCTGGAGCCTTGAACCAGATCTCAGTTACTGCACAGATATCGATGTTCTCCATTTTAGGAGTGCCTCGAGAGAGTGCAATCTGAGGTTTAGACTTTTAGCATAGAGTAGCATAACCTTCAGATTTTGCGTGTTTTTATCTGTTACGGTGGTAGTTTTGTCATTTGACCCTTGCCTAAAAAAGGCACTATAGGGGTGGCAAGAGCCTTAGCCAGTAACCTGAATCCCAGGGGCAACAGGTGCAGACCATCTCTGGCAAAGCATTGTGGTTTGTTGATTGTGTTGTCGCAGGCAAACAGATACTGAATCCCCTTTTAATGACACCAGAAACTTAGCCAATTGTTGAAGTCAATCATTTTGTCTTTATACTGTGGTATCATTCTGGGCAAAGGCAGGATGCTACTCAGGGCTAGAGTCATACCTGCCTGGGCCACATGATCAGAGAGCTCTTCCATATCTCTTTTCATGTAGTACAGGGAGGAACATCTCAAGTCATTCACACCAACATGGACAATGACAGAGTCATATTTGTACTTGTGGTGAGTTGTGTGCATGTGTTATGTGGCTGATCCTGGCTCCCGACAGGCAGCTGATGGTAATTTTCTCCTTGACCAGCCTAGTGAGTGGGACATCAATGTGCCTGACTATGGAGTCACCTATGACTAGGGTGCTGGGTACGTTGTTTTGCCTTAGGGGCTGTTGCTGGGTGGCACACTGGTGTTTTGAGCTATGTGTTACTTTGGTTGTGATTGGGGTTTGTTTGCGTATCGGCTTTGGAGGTCCTTGTTGCTTGGGAGGGTTAATGTTAAGTGCCTCCACATATGTGGGTTTAGTGTTTCTATGTGTGGGTGTTGGTGGTGTTGGTTTTGAAGGGCTATGTGTTACTTGAGGTATAATGCAGATGTTAACCTTCTCCTCTTGACTGTCTAGCACAATCTTGGCTGGAGAGAGCTTTGCTTCTAGTTTACCTATGTAAGTGTACCTCTCGCAGGTTGTAGTGCTGGGTGGTAGGAGGAGAGGGTTGTCTGTGTACATGAGGCACTTGCTGCACTGCCCCAGTATGCCCAGGTTCACCAGGTGGACTGGAGAAATCACCGGAAGCTGACCCTTGGACATGCCTGGTTTGGCATTTCTTTTGTAGAGTACAAGAGCTGCTTTCCCTTACCTTGGCAAGGCACTTTGCAGTTATAGGCTGTTTAGTACCTACGATTACTTTCTCCTTATATACAAGGAGAGTTGAGTGCTTGTATAAGTTTAATGCTTCCTAGTGCTTTCCTGCAGGTTATAGAGCAAGTGCTAGTCACATGGATTCAGATTTTAGTGCTACTACTGAGAAACCAGCTACTTCTAAGGGAAAATTTGAAGAGCAGACTTTCTGGCGCCGGGAATACTTTAACCTTAGCCCCACAGTGCTGCGTGATGTGCAAACACACGTTTTTAAGCCAGAAAGTTGAAAGGGGTAGAAATCAGCCCCAAATGGCCAATAAAATTGCACTTTCAGAGCTGGAAACCACATTAGATGGGCTGTACAATGCTCACTACTCTCACTAGTAAGCAGTAGGACCTCCCTCTACCACAGCAAGGTCTGGATAGCTCTGAATACAGAAAGTGAAGTCCTGAAAAGTACAGTTTTGTACCTACCATAAATGTAGATGTTCGAGGATCCACATTGCTGCAGTCCTTACTATTGGGTAGTCCGCTGTCCAGTCGGCCCGAATACCAGAGTATATGGCTGACGTCGGTCAGGGCGCATTAGACTGACGTCAGTACGTCAGGGTACTAATGCGCATGACCGACGTCATATCCTCAGTCTTTTCTTGCCCCAGATGTCAGAAGACCCTAAAAAGACAAGGCCCAAAATACCTGCACCAAAAATATGTACAATATATACAAAAATATATGCAAAAATATCAGCATATAACCTCACCTACACAACCACCCCTAAACACAGAGGGGAAGGAGGGAGGGTAAATTGGACTGCAGCAATGTGGATCCTCGAACATCTACATTTATGGTAGGTACAAAACTGTACTATGTTCTTCGTTCCACATTGCTGCAGTCCTTACTATTGGGTAGAATCCCAAAGCAGAGGTAAGGGAGGCTGGCAAATCATAAAGAAGTAGGAGCTGACAACATGCCTAGCAAAACAGCTGTGGCAAAACCAGCCCTAGACTTAGAGTAGATAGGAAGGTGATAATGCTTAGAGAAAGTATGCACTGAACTCTAAGTAGCTGCCTCCAAAATATCCTTAGTTGCCACCCCCCTTAGAAATGCTGTTGAAGTGGCAGTAGCCCTAGTGGAATGAGGCCTAATCCCAGCTGGAATCTCCTTGCCATGATGGGAATAACAAAATGCAATGCAAAACCCAATCCACCTAGAAATAGTTTGTTTTGACACAGGCTTGCCCTGAACTCAAAGCAAAAGAAACAAACAACTGCTGAGACTGCCTAAAATCCTTAGTCCTGCTTAAATAATAACGCAATTGCCTGTGTACATCTAAAGTGTGCAAAATCTTTTCCCCTTTATTTTGGGGGTCTGCATAAAAAGTAGGCAAATGAATAGTTTGGTTTAAAGCCACACTAGAAACCACCTTAGGCATAAAGGAAGGATTAGTACGTAATGATACCCTATCCTTATGGAAAATCAAAAGGGCTCTACTGCCATAAGGGCCTGCAACTCAGACACCCTTCTTGCAGAAGTAATAGCCAACAGAAAAGCAGTCTTCCATGACAAGTATTTCAATTCAGCAGTAGCCGCAGGCTCAAAAGGTTGTAGAGTAAGTTTTTCCAACACAAAATTGAGATCCCAAGCAGGAGTAGGAGCTCTACGTGGGGGTCTTATATTCTTTGCCCCTCTAAGAAACTGCTTGAACAAAGGATGAAAACAATGGTGGGTCACAATCATAGTGAGCTGAAATTGCTGCAGCATGAATCTTAATGGAAGAGAAGGACAAACCTTTGTCCAATAACTCAGTAAGATATTGAAGAGCCACACTCAAATTAGGCTCAGAAATCTCCAAATTCTTTGCTGTACTCCAAAATAAAAATCTCTTCCATTTTTCTGCGTACACTTTCCTTGTACTAGGTCTTCTAGCTTCCATAATCACATTTAAAACTTGTTGAGGAAGTTGAGACCTGCTGTGTTTCAACACAGAATATGCCAGGCTGTTAGATGAAGAGAGTGAAGCTTGACATTGAGCAGATGACCGTCCTTCTGAGATAACAGATGAGGAATCAAAGGTAAAGGCCATGGAGGCTTCCTTACCAGACTCCTTAGTAGTGGGTACCAGTGTTGCCGAGGCCAATCTGGAGCTATCAAAATCATCCTTGGCTTGTCTTGTCTGACTTTTAATAGCACCTTTGGAAGAAGAGGCAGAGGTGGAAAGGCATACACATGAAGGTTTTTCCAACTGAAAGACAGAGCATCCACTTTCCAAGCTGTGTGATGAAACCCCTTTGTGCAAAACTTTGGCAGCTGGTGGTTTAGTGGAGAAGCGAACAGATCTATGTCTGGAGTTCCCATGACACTGTCAATTTCTGAAATACATGAAGATCCAGTTTCCACTCGTGGGGATCCATGATTTGTCTGCTTAACACATCTGCTAAGGAGTTCTGTGCTCCCGCAGAAACCTTGCCTGAAGAGTTAGTTGCAAGCTTAGCGCAGTCTCCCATAAAATCATTGCTTGCCTGCATAGAGGATAAGAATGTGTTCCCCTTGCTTGTTGATGTACCACATGACAGTTGTGTTGTCTGTTAGAATCAACACCTGCCCTGGAAGAAGTAACTCCTTGAAAGCCATTAAAGCAAACTGGACTGCTAACATCTCCTTCATGTTGATATGTAGATGCTGTAGTCTGGCAGGCCACTTGTCTTGTATCCACTTTCCATTTAGATGAGCTCCCCAAGCAATGTCCGAGGCATCTGTCGTTAAAATCTGACTCGCCTCTGGCCGGGTCACAGAGAGTCCCTTGTTTAGGTGACATTCCTGAGCCCACCACAAAAATTCTTTTGAAGGCAAGGTATTATTTGAATGACAGTGTCCAAATCCTGGCAGTGCTGTGTCCATACATTTTGAGATACCATTGTAGCTTCCTCATATGCAGTTTGGCATTGGGAAGCACCAGAATACAAGATGCCATGAACCCTAATGCTTGAAGGACTGTCCTTGCAGTCAGCACGGACTGATGAGATAGTTGATGGAAGTAAAGTGATAGACTCTTTTGTTTGTCCGGGGTTAAAAGGCCATCTGGGCCTGCTGTATTCAGTCTCACACCCAGAAAGCACATGTCTTGAGAGGGTACTAGACTGGACTTTATTTCGCTCACAGAATACCCTAGGCATCTTAGCACTGCTATAACATATTCCAGATGCTGTAGAAGGTCTTCCTTTTCTTGAGCCAGAATCAGGCAGTCGTCCAAGTAAGGATAGATTTGAATTCCTTTTAGCCTGAAGTAAGCTATCACTGGAGCCAGAACCTTTGTGAATACTCTGGGTGCAGTAGATAAGCCAAAGGGCAATGCAGAGAACTGATAATGAGAATTTCCAGCTCAAACGCAGATACTTCCTGCAACTTAGTCTTATAGGCACATGAAGGTAAGCTTCCTTGAGATCTAAAGTTACCATCCAGTGATCTTTGCCCAGCAGAGGTAAAAGCTGTTGTAACGCCAACATCTTGAACTTGGGAATGTCCAGATAAGTGTTGAGGATAGATAAATCCAAAATTGGTCTCCACGTGTTCCCCTTCTTTGGTACTAGGAACAGGCGAGAATAAAATCCTAGGCCCCTTTCTGATACAGGGACTGGCTGAATGGCCCCTATTTGGAGCAACAGAGAAATTTGCTTGTGAGCCTCTTTCCTTTGTGGAGGAGGAACATCTGGCATGCCTTTGAAAGGGGCAATGTATGGAAATAAAACCTGTAACCGTGGTGAATGATATCCAACACCCATCTGTCTTGAGTAATTAAATCCCAATTTCCTTTGAAAAGAGACAGTCTTCCTCCTAAAGGAGCTGCCAGACGAGAATCTACTGGCAGCTGAAAAGGCAGGTCATTGGGTCTGTTTACGAAAGGACTGACCCCTGCCCTCACCAGAAGTCTGAGCAGGTGAACTCCTGTTCTAGGCCTAAAAGAACCTTGAGCTCTGCCCTACCACGTCTAGACCTACCCCTAGACTGGGAATCATAAGCAGGATATGTCCATCCCTTAGTAGGCCAATTTCTACTAAACTTCGGTGGCTGCACCTGCAAAAATCTTTAACAGTTTGCATAGACTTAGCTTTGTCCTCCATTTTCTTTAAAACTGCTTCCACAGGCGAACCAAACAACACATCAGACTGTAAAGGAGCATCCAAAATCCTTGTCTTAACATGCTCAGCTAAATTCTGATCCCTCAACCAGGCATGCCTGCGAAGAACAGAACTAGTGGCAGCCACCCTCGAGGAGGCCTGTACAGCATCAAAACCACATTGCAAAGAATGCTTACCCACTTGTTCAGACACATGAACTAAATCCAGCAACTCTTTACACTCAATACCTTCCGCCAAAGCATCCACCTTAGATTTCAGTTGTGAAAGGAGATAATTTTGATATTTAAGCATGTGAAACTGACAATTCAACGCCTCATGGCTAAAGTGGAAGAAGTATACACTTTCTTTCCCCATCTATCCAAAGCCCTTGCCTCTTTATCAGTGGGAACAGGGTTTTTAACCACAGAGGCCTTAACACCTTTAGGTCCCTGAGAAACAGTTTCCGGGTCTGCCCTAGGACTCTTAAAAGATACTTATGAGCTTCAGGCACCCTATAGTACCTATCAGGTTTAACAGGAGCAGGAGGCAAAGAATCAGGGTTCAGGGAAGCCTCTGCAAAACATCTTCCACCACATTCAACACAGGAGGTATAGCTAAGGGCCTATGCTGGGGCAAAACAAGAATTCCCTAAGCCTTTTCCTGAATCAGAGTAATCCTGGCCTTCCCATTTAAAGTGCTCCCTCATGGAATGCAGAGTCTCTGAAAATGAGAAATCCTCAGGAGGAGAAGCTGTAGGAGTGGAATCATCCACATCAGAATCAGTATAAGGTGGATACTCCTGCATTTCTTCCGCAGAAGACTCAGAAGCCTCTGAACACTGTTCAAAACTATCAAACTCGGTTCCACTCTAGGCCTCTTATCAGGAGGGGGCATAGAACCTCTAATCATAGTAATCAAATCTTCTGCCATTTTAAGCATATGTTTCTTAGGCACAGAACCTGAAATGCTAGGAGAAGCCCCCACTGAAGCTGAACTTGGCCTACCTCTCAAAGAAGTTTTGGCAACAGAAGGAGAGGCTCTAACTACCTTGGGAAGAGAGGGAAGAACAGTTACCTGAGAAGCCCCTCAGCCTGGCCAACCTCCTGAGAAGGCACATCCTGTAACAGTAAAGTCTCTGCCTGAGACTCCAAAGAAACTCCTGGCAAAACCTCTGGCTCCACTGAGCCTTCTAAAGAACCGACGTCCGGGACTGCCGGTTCATCAACCCTAGGCTTCGCTGTTTTGTCCTTGCGCTTCTTGGACGAAGCGGCCGGAGCATCCGACGGCATTTTATAATTGCAACGCTTACCAAACACTAACCTGGCACAGTCTAACCTCTCTTAATAGTGCGTTTGTTAAACCTAGCACAAGAGCGGCATCCAACAACGTCGTGCTCAGGCCCTAAACAAGGTATACACAAGGTATGGTAATCCCTATGAGGTATCTGTTTCCCACAAGAAATACAGTTATTCACTTTGTCTGACATCCGGTTAAATACTGCGGCAAGAAAAAAACAAAATGTTCCCCAATGGGGTACTTAGCCAACTCTGATTCGGTCTGAAACTCCGGCTTCGGAAATATTTCAGAACGCCAACCTGCACTCGCAAAACTGCTTCTGCATCGGACCATGCGGCAAAAAAGACTGAGGATATGACGTCGGTCATGCGCATTAGTACCCTGACGTACTGACGTCAGTCTAATGCGCCCTGACCGACGTCAGCCATATACTCTGGTATTCGGGCCGACTGGACAGCGGACTACCCAATAGTAAGGACTGCAGCAATGTGGAACGAAGAACATCCAGCAAAGCCTGGGATCTGGACTATACTAGTTAGAAAAGGCAGGAAACGAGCAAACAAGATAGTATTTTTTGGGGTTTTTTTTTTTTTTTGTTAAAATAGGGTAAGAAATGAAAAAACACAGTAAATAGGCACAGAAAAGGCTATCACACTTGTGTGTAGCCCTAAAGAGTAAATGCAATTTAAAACTTTGCAAAAATTAGCAATTTAACATTTAAAATTAAGCAAGGCAAGTGCACAAACTGAAAAACAATTTAAAGGCAGAAACAACAGTAGAATAAGTAGCTAGTCTACTTTTAAAGCTTATTTGAGAAATGCAGTTAACAAAAACTATCAAAAACAGCAAAACCCGTGCAGTTTAAGCCAAAAGTACTTGCAGTTAGCACAAAAAGTCTCTGTCTCGTTTCTGGTGCTCTAGTAGTCTGCAGGACACCCAAACAGGATCTGCTGATCTAAAACAAAAATCAGGGAGCCTTTTAAGTGAATCTATGCTTCCCAAATAAATGAGAAGTTTTTATATCCTAGGATTCTATTAAGAAGTATATGTAGGTTTGAGCATGGATAGTCAAGTACTTCCAGGCTGCCTCTGTCCACCAGACACACTGCCTTTTGCCCTGCCTTCTTTTTGTGAGGAACCTCTGCGGATACTTTTCTTTATCAGTTGCCCAGCACAGAATGATTTTCTTACTACCACAGACACGATGGTCAGAGGCCACATTACTGCCTACATGCATTTCCAAATCCCTGACAACTAGGTCTGTGGTATCCAGTTGAAATACTGGGACCCTCTAGAGTGGGTCCTTAAACATGCAGAGTGAATGGCCGAAAAAAGCAGACGTGCATTATACTAAGTATAAGATGGCCATTTCTTGGAATATTCTCTTTTCTCCGAAGTATGGAGATCTCAGAGTATATACAAGTTTGGGGAGCATGGGGTCTTTGCCCCCCAAATAAGGGGGGTGCAGGGGTTTAAAGTTTAAAGGAGAAGAGTGATCTTCAAGATTTGCTCTTTTATTGGGTTTCATTTTTTTAAGCTTATTGGCACTCAGCATTTTGAGTGTTGACATTTCAAAAGGGAGCCAGGTCTTCCTTTAGGGGTGTATAATCAATGTAGTAGCTAACAGGAGAAGCCATAGGTTCATAGGTAGGTACTAGGCTATTTGCCCGAAGGCATTTATAAGCCTAGCTGGAATGTGTTGGCTTTCACCACCCCCTTAGATTAGTTCCTTGTACCTCTGTCCAGCAGAGCCATTGGAGTGATCCCTGGGGTAAACTTTGTTTCCCATCCACTCCTCAAGGTTTCTCTTCAAGAGGGTTAGCGAGGAGCTCTGCCTAATGTAGATTGGAATCTTGTTCTAGAGCATGGGAAGTCTCTGGGACATGAATCTATCCTTCTAGCATGTTCTACTTACTGTTGTGGTGAGATTTAGAACTCTGGAGCCTGTGGCTCGAGGGGATATGGTTTTCTTTAGTTAGAGCATGTCTATCAATTCTGGGCTGGATATGGCCTTGTATGTCAGGCAGACATCACCTCTGAGTAGGCGGTATGCAACAGAGTACAGCTGGAGTTTCTTCAGTTGAGCTTCATAGGGCATCTGCTTGAGACCAGTGATCCTCTTGGTGAGGTACTTCTGTGGTCTTTCCAGTTGTTGCAGGTGTCTTGTAAGGTACATCCCAAATGGGGCACTGTACTCTATGATGGGTCTGATGAGTGATGCGTAGAGGGGTCCAATAACCTCTTTCGATCTGGATGCAAACCTTTTTGTGATTAGGTGGGCCACATAGAAGGATTTTCTAACCACTTTGGCAATGAGATTATCAAAGGAGAGTTTACTATCTACTTGGGTCCCCAGATCCCTTATTACGTCTTCCGTACTTAGGGGGCTACCACCTATGTGATATTTTGTGGGTACTTTTGTTTTTTTCAAAGGGGATGACTATGCACTTTTTGGAATTTAGCTTGAGGCCATGGTTTTGACACCAGGTATCTGTCTCAGTGAGACCCTTTTGGAGGATGTCTGTGTCAGCCGGAGAGTCAATTATAGCCCCTAGTTTGCAGTCTGTGAACTTGGTCAGCCATAGTCCTCCTGTACTTGCCTGTACCTCTGAGAAGTATATGCCGAACAGGAGGGGTCCTAGGACTGAGCCCTGGGGAATGCCACTTTTAACCGGTTTGGAGTCAGACCTAGCTCCCGCAACTCTTACCTTGTGGGTTCTGTCCGTGAGCTAGTTGACAACCCATCTCGTGACAGAGGGATTTATGTTCAGGCTGGTGAGCTTGTCTATAATACCTGACTGGGGAATGGTGTTAAAGGCCTTTGCGAGGTCTAAGTAGGCTGTGTGGACCACCTTTCCCTCGTCTATAGCCTTGGTAACTGTCTCAAAGAAGTCCACCAGGTTTAGGAGGCATGATCTGCTCTTAAAGCCAAACTGGGTAGGGTCCAGTGTTTGGAAGTTCCCAATGGTGTTTGGAAGTTCCCAATGTCTCGGTTAATGAGATCCATGATGATGTGTTCCATAGCTTTGCAGACCAAGCTAGTCAGGCTTATAGGGCGATAGTTCCCAGGTTCCATTGTGGCTCCTCCTTTGTGAAGCGGAATAACCGTTGCTGTGCACCACTCTATGGGCACATAGCCTGTGGAGAGGCTGAGTTTAAACAGTGTGTTTAGGTGAGGGGGTTAGTTAATCTTTGAGCTTGTGTAGGACGCAGCCTGGGACACCGTCCGGTCCCATTGATGCTGTGTTTTTGGCTTTGGAGAGGGCTGTTTTAACCTGAGTGTCTGTGATTTCAGGGGCACTACATTCTTCTGGTATAGTTATGGGCCCTTTTGGGGGTGAGAGAGGGGTGAAGTTTGCACTGAACCTGTCTGCCAGGATGTTGGCTATTTTGGTCGGTTCAGTGTATTTTGTGCCATTCGGCACTAACTCCGAGCAGATCTGAGCATTGCCACTTAGATTCTTGACATAGCTAAAGAATGCCTTGTGGTTAGTCCATGGCAATTTGTCTTTCGAAGCTAGCCTTGGATGATTTTATGAGGGAGCGTAGTTTCTTGCGGATACTGATCAGGGATATCTTCCCTTCTTGGGATTTTACTCTCTTCTGTACTAGTTTCCTCCTTCTATTGTATAGCTTGTTTATGGCAGGGGTCCACCAGATTGGTTTCCTTTTCTTGGAGGAGTGAGTCTTGGTTTTATTTGGGATAGCATGATCCATGCATTCTTGTAGAGTGCATTAGTAAAGGATTTTGCAGCTTGGGCTGAGTTATCCTTTAGCATGGGGGCTTTGAAACTTCCCACCTCGGTCTTAAGTAACGTGAATTTTGCTTCTGAAAAGTTTTTCACGGTGGTTTCTTTGACCGAGGGTGGTGGCAGAATGTGGATATCCAAAGTGATGAGTTTATGGTCAGATCTAACCAACAAGGGGTTGACGTCTGGTGTGGAACACCGGTCGCCCATGATGGTGATAACCAGGTCCAATATGTTGTCACCTCTGGTGGGGGTGTTGACCAGTTGATCCAGGGCATTTGAGTTTATAAATTCTAGGAAATGTTGGGCAAGGGAGTTTGTACTTGAGTAGTTCTCCCAGTTAATGTTTGGGTAATTGAAATCACCCAATATCAGGGTGTTTGGTAGGACCTTTGTTTCCCAGTGTTTCCAGGAATGTGGAGTGGGGGTCCTGGGACATGGTGGGTGATCTGTAGCAAGCTATAATTTGAATAGTAGTTTTGTCCATTGTTAGTTACACATGGATGATCTCTGAAGCATCGTGCTGTGCCACTAACCTGGAGGTGTGGGTATCCTTGATGAATATGGATAATCCCTCGCCTTTTGTATTTCGGTCTGGGTTTTGTGGCCGAAATGTATGGTATGAGTTGTAGCCTGGTAGGGCTGGGGTGCTCTCTGGAGCCTTAAACCAGGTTTCTGTTACTGCACATATATCGATTTTTCTCCATACTGAGGAGTGCCTCGAGTGTGTGCATTTTGAGGTATAGACTTCTGGCATTGAATAGCATTACCCTTAGTTTTTTGTTACTTGTGCTATTTACGGCGGTGGATTTGTCTTTTCAGCCTTGCCTAAAAAAAGCACTATGGGGGTGGCAAGAGCCTTGGCCAGTATTTGAAAGCCTAAGCATGACAGGTGCAAGCCATCTCTAGCAAAGCAGTGTGGCTTATCGAGCATGTCATCCCAGCCTGACAGACACTGGATCCCCTTTGAATGACACCAGAAGCTTAGCCAATTGTTGAAATTGATAATTTTTTTTCTCTATGCCATGGTATAATTCTTGGTGAGGGCAGGATGCTACTCAAGGTCAGGGTCATACCAGCCTGGGCTACATGATCAGAGAGCTCCTCCATGCCTCTTTTCATGTAGTCCAGGGAGGTACGGCTCAGGTCATTCACACCAACATGGACAATGAGAGAATCACATTTGTACTTGTTCTTGAGTGACGCGAGTGCTTGTATTATGTGGCGGATCATGAAACCCAACAGGCAGCTAACAGTAACCTTCTCCTTGTTCAGCCTAGTGAGTGGGATGTCAGTGTGCCTGACTATAGAGTCACCTATTACTAGTGTGTTGGGTATGTTATTTTGCCTTAAGGGGTGTGATTTCATGGCACACTGGTTTTGTGAAGTATGTGTTTCATGGTTTGTGTTGGGGGGAGGAGGTTGCTTGGATGTCTGCTTTGGAGGTTTCTGTTGCTTTTTCAGATTTTTTTTTTAGAGCCTCCAAGTATGTTTTCACGTATTTATGTGTGTTTTTTGCCGGTGCTGGTTTCATAGGTCTATGTGAGATTGGTGGTGTGATGCAAGTAATTCCCTTCTCCTCTTGACTGCCTGGTCCAGTCTTGGGTTGAGAGAGCTTAGCCTCCAGTTTGGCTGTATAACTGCATCTCTCGCATGTATTAGTATTTGGTGGAAGGAGGAGAGGGTTGTCTGTGTACATGAGGCAATTGTAACATTGCCTCAAAGTGCTCAGATTCACCAGTTGGACCAGAGAGTACACCTGAAACTGCCCTATGGACATGCCTGGATAGGTACAGTGAACTGTTTTACTGATTGGCTGGTAAGGTCGTATAGAGAGCCTTGTCCTTCTGTACAATATAGGGGGGGTCTAGTACTAAGGTTTATTAGTGCTTGCTATGAGAGTTTTGAGCAAGTGCCTGGATGAGAAGTGAATGGTTTGAGTGCTTAAGTTGAAAGTTTGTCTAGTTCCAAGGGAAAAAATTGAAGAGTAGACTTTGCGGAGCCAGGAATAGTTATACCCTAGTTAACTGGCACTGCCCAGCGTGCAAATGCGGACTTTATAACAGGGAAATGAAAGAGATAGAAATTGGCCCAAAATGGCCAATAAGCTACTAATTTCTGGGCTGAAAAGGCTACTCAAAGCTCCCTTCCTCACAGTGAACAGAGAAACTTCCTTCTATCCAAGTAAGGTATGGGCAATCACAGAAACCTGTAACAGCCCTGAATTCAGCAATAACCTGAAAACTGGACTGTACTAGCTTAGAAAGGTGGGAAAACAAGTATTTTTTTTTTCAGAAAATAAAGCAGATACAATCTAAAAAACACTTTAAAAGCACAGAAATGGCGATCACGCTTGAGTGTGTAGCCTACAACAGTTAAACAGGTAATTTAAACACAAAAACAACTTTGTTAAAGTGCAGGCAGTAAAATAAGTGCAATATTTATTTTTATTTATTTTACATTTGTTAACCGGGGGTGTCTGAGCCAAAAAGGCCCTTTTTCAGCAAAGGCCCTGGGAGAAAAGCTCCGCAAAGAAAAATTACAGATACATTTAGTTAGACATGATCAGTATACATACAAATTACAAAATGTTTTTACAGTGGTATGCAGCACATCAATAGTTACAGTGGAGAGAACAAACAAAAAAAATATTAATTTAAAAACAGAGATAATTAATAGATTTGTGGTGTACAGCTGAAATTTGGAACATAGATAGAATACATAGTACACAGGTACAGTACATACATTGTAGATTAGCCAGTGTTTGTGAGTAAGAGTGAAAACTATTATCAAGTACTCTAGGTTTAGTATGTGTACCTTTATCCGCTTTCACTAGACTGGGGAGCAGTCATGACACTGCCAACTTTGCTTGAGATGTTGCCGAATGAGGTTTTTAAAGGAGGCTGTGGATGATGTGTTTTGTATGCTAGTGGGGACAGAGTTCCATTTTTTAGCCACTGAACTACTATATAGTGCATCTCCACAGCTATTGTAGCTGCTGGTGACTTCTAGTAGTAGTTTGCTTGATGATCTAAGAGGCCTTTTGGCTGAGTGATGTTGTACTAGGTTTTTAAGAGCAGGACACTTATTGGGGAGGTAAAAGATAGAATGACAGAGGCACAGCTGATTGTAAGTTAGGAGGTTGGGCAGTTCAAGCCAGTGGAGCTGTCTCAAAGCAGTACAGTGATGAGTTCAATATGAGAAAATTGCAGCAAAGCAGGCAATTCTGTTATAGCAGGCTTCCATTTTGCTTAGTTCAGTTTTGTTGAGATTAGTCAGAATGGGAGATGCATAGAGTAGGGTGGATAGAAGTTGGGAGTGAGCAATGGCTGATCTTGTGTTGTTGGTAAGAAATGGTTTGATACGGTAGAGTGATCCCAGTTTGGCATGTACTTTTTTAATAGTTAAGTTGAAATGACCATCAAATTTTAGGTGGGAGTCTATGGTTATTCCCAATAGCTTAGACTGTGCCACTGGAGCGATTTGAGTAGCATTTGTGGAGTAGATAGTGAATTGACTGTTATCCGTGTTTTTGTTAGAACTGGTTATAATCATAAGCTGAGTTTTCTTTGGATTGAGGATAAGTTGGGCTTTGGGGTAAGGTAGTTTTAGTCAGAGAATGCTAGTTGAGTTGTTTGCAGGAGGGTGGGAATGTTTTGTGCAGCACAGTTTACGGTAGTGTCATCTGCATACTGAATGACAGATGCAAGCTGTGTGGAGATATGGAGGTCATTTGTGAAGACTGTGAATAGTAGTGGTCCTAAGATAGAACCCTGTGGGACTCCTATAGTTATGGGCAGCTGAGGAGAGAGAGAATTTTCCCATTTCACAGCTTGGTACCTTTCGGTTAAGTAGCTTTGGAAACAGGTAAGAGTGGAATTTGACAGGTGATATTGGTTTAGTTTGTTTAGCAGGATTTGGTGTGAGACTGTGTCAAATGCTTTGGACATATCCAAAAAAAGAGTTGACACCTGCAGGCCATCATTTTTGAGATGGTTTACTGTGTCTGTGAAGCAGAGGAGGGCTGTAGTGGTACTATGGGCAGGTCTGAATCCATGTTTAGTAGGTGGCAGGATGTTGCTGTCTAGGAGCATTTTTCTAGGATTTTGGCCTGGGGGGAAGAGTAAAGCAATGAGTCTGTAGTTATTAAGTTCAGTGGAGGTCCCGCCTTTATGTATGGGTGTAACATAGGATATTTTCCAGAGTTTGGGCACATAGTTTTCAACAATTGATCTGTTTATGAGAGTGGAGACTGGGATAGCAATAGCATCTGCTGTAAGTTTCAAGAAATAGCTGGGGAGTAGGTAGGCTGCTGTTGATGAGGTTTTTAGTTTGGAGAGCATGCTTTTGATTGAAGTGGTGGAAACTGTTTTGAGGGTAAAGCTTGTATTAGTGTTATTTGTGTTGGGGGGGTAGTGAGGAAGGAACTGTCCTGTGATACTAAGGATAGAACTGAGTTCACAAAGTGGGAGTTGAATTGTGTTTCGATGGGAACTTTAGTGTCAGGGGTGGTTGGTTTGAGGGTAGCCTTTTGAGTGGATTTTAGTAGCTGGTTTACATTTTTCCAAAATTTGGGGGTTGTGTTGGTATTTAGTTTGTAATGTTGTGTAGTAGGATTTTTTGTCCAGCCTAATGCATTTTTTTGCATGGTTGCGCAGTTCTTGGTACTTAGTTAGGCTTTGTGTTTCATTGTTTTTTTTTTATAGCAAAGCCAGGCAGTGTCTCTGGACTTGAGGATTTGTTTGGTTTCTTTACTGAGCCAGGGGTTTGTAGAGGTTCTAACCTTGATTTTGCGCAATGGAGTGACACTGTCTAGGTGTTGTAGAAATGTTTTGTTGAAATATGCTACAGCCTGGTCAAGTGGGAGGGTTTTTAGGGGGGGTCCAGTCACAGTTGAGTAAAGTGTTGAGGACCTCATGAGAGAATGTTTTTGTGTTTCTAGTGGATATATAGTTAGTGGTTTTGCATATGTTTGTTCTACTATGTATAAAGTATATTATGTTGTGGTCACTTAAGGTGTTTGGGAGACTGCCTGTGTGAGGGTAGAATGTGGGGTTGTTAGTTAGGACCCAGTCAAGGATAGATTCCCTTTTAGATTTTTTATCACATCTAGTTGGAATTTAGACTAGCTGCTGGTAGCCATGGAGATTTATTAGATTACTTGGTGGTTCTGATATACAGGTGAACCAATCTAGGTTGAAGTCCCCCAGAAAAAGGGTTTCTTGTGAGTATGTGGAAGAACACCAAGATAAGACGTCTTCAAGGATAGCAGGTGTATTACCAAGTGGAATATAGATCACAATTGTGATGATGACCTTTTTAGGGTGAAGTTGTGAGATAAGTATGTCCCAATTATTAGGGGAGGGGTAGGAGTTTGGTAATTGATGGACAGTTAAGTTGGACTTGTACAGTAAGGCAGTTCCACCCCCTTTATGAAGTGGTCTGTCTTGTCTAATGATATTGTAGCCAGTAGGGAGAACTTCTGAGTTAGCTATGTTTTTATTTAGCCAGGTTTCTGTTAAAACAACTATGTCTGGGGAGCAGTGTGCCATTGTGGCCTGGAGTTCAGGTATTTTATTTTTGATACTTCTAATATTAATATTTAGCATTAAAAGATGGTTGGTTTTGCTGCTGTTGTTGATTTGCCCAGGGATGAAGATAGTAGGGGTGTTATGTTCTGACATTTGTGTTGCAGCAGTTTGTGTTGGACAGGATGGATATGGGCCTGGGTTGGGGTGGATATCCCCACTTACGGTGAGCCTGCTGTTAAATTGGTGATACAGATGTTGGAGCTTGGTGAGGAGTGTGGGAAAGTATTGTGTTTTTTTGGAGTAGGAAAGAGAGCATATGTGTTTAGTTCTGAATTGGTCCATTATGTAGCTCTTGAACAATTGTGGGCAGATATTATTATAATGTGTGGTGTCTGTATAGGAGAGTGCATAGTGTAGTGTTGTGCTACTAAGTTTAGGGATATTGCTAGAGTGATAACTTGTGGTGTTGTAAAGAATTATGAGAAGACAGACTAGACTTAGTTGTGTGATAGTCATGGCTATAAAGTTTAAGTTGGTTCTAGGTGGGGAGTCTGAATAGGAGTTAAAGGGTTGCACTATATGTGGATGTGGAAGTAGTGTGGGTGATGTAAAAAAAATGCCTAGTGGGAAATGAGAGTGATTGGGAATATTTTCTGTGGAGCAAGTTGGTGTGGTAAAATGTGATATGACTTGAGGAGCTGTGATTGG
Source organism: Protopterus annectens (assembly GCF_019279795.1). Classification (NCBI taxonomy): domain Eukaryota; kingdom Metazoa; phylum Chordata; order Ceratodontiformes; family Protopteridae; genus Protopterus; species Protopterus annectens. Next base: position 69,974,426 of record NC_056750.1, on the reverse strand, counting down.
TGGAGGTGATGTGAGGGTGACATGTGGGTGTGGCTGATTACTATAAATGTAGAGGTAGTGGGGGTGGGAGAGCAGAGTGAGCCCGAGCATTAGCGAGGCTGAATGGAGCAGGGCAGATCCCACCAAGACAAGAGAAAAAAGTATTACTTTACAAATCTGAACACTTTAAACAAATTCCTGAGGTCTAATGGCTTACCAGCAAGCAGAATGTAATTGCTGAAGAGCACTTGTGTCCTGGTGGGAGACTAGAAATTTAAAGATGGCTCCATGCTCAGCAGGAGTCTAATATAAACTTAGTATTGGGGGAGGAAGATAGCACAAAGGGTGTAAACCAGGTGGAATGCAAAAAAACCAGAGAGGCAATCAGTGGAAATCAGTGAAGGCCTCAGAGGGGGTAAGTAATAATTCAAACTACCTGTAAAGTGAAGGAGAGAAGAGACAGCAAAGTTTACTAAGGTTGGGAGTGTGTCTTTACATTGACTTGCTGATTAGTAACCAATTTGTCCACAGATTAGAGTAGGGAGATACATTAGCAATGAAGGGGAATGTATAGAGATGCAAACAAACAGGTGGGCCTCCAAGGGATACAAACTAAGGCAGAAAGCACTGAGAGGGCTGCTTGATGGTTAATTTAGTCATAGGGATCTGAATTAAATGTATACTGACTATTGGACAGTTAGGATTACTGTACTAGCTGGGGGGGGGGGGGACACGAGGCTACAGCAGTCAGTTTTATTAGCATGCTGAGAACTGCTACGAAATACTGCTAATGTAATAACTTTACTCTCATAAAACATACAAGTAGAATGCCTGGGTGGACTGACCCTGCTCTTGAGGCTCAAAATGTATATCCTTGTTTAGTTTGCAGTACTGATTCCTTCTTATACTGTATGGGTGGAGAGGTAGCCGCAGACTGCAGATTTGCTTGAGTGTGCTCCTGCTCTTGAGGCTCAAAATGTATATCCTTGTTTAGTTTGTAGTACTGATTCCTTCTTATACTGTATGGGTGGAGTGGTAGCCACAGACTGCAGTTTTTCTCAAGTGTGCTCCTGCTCTTGAGGCTCAAAATGTATATCCTTGTTTAGTTTGCAGTACTGATTCCTTCTTATACTGTACAGGTGGAGTGGTAGCCGCAGACTGCAGATTTGCTTGACTGTGCTCCTGCTCTTGAGGCTCAAAATGTATATCCTTGTTTAGTTTTCAGTACTGATTCCTTCTTATACTGTATGGGTGGAGTGGTAGGCGCAGACTGCAGATTTGCTTGAGTGCGCTCAGCAAGCAGAATGTAATTGCTGAAGAGCACTTGTGTCCTGGTGGGAAACTAGAGTAGCTGAAACAAGCTTTTTAAATCACAGAAACTCTAGAAAATCAGCATTTTATGCAGAATTAGCTAAAGGCAGCAAGAAAATGCAGAAAAATGATACTTAATCACTCCAAAGTCTATCTTTTGTCTCTCTGCTGCTGTAGAACTCTGCAGGGCACCAGGCAGGAGCTTGCTGAGCTGTACACTAGCCCAGAAGCCTCGCAAATGTGGGTTTTATAGCAGGAAAATTAAATGAATAGAATGAGATAGAAATTAGGCCAAAATGGCCAATAAACTACTAATTTCTGGGCATCTTCCAAAAGGATACTATAATGCATTTCTTAGCATTTAGTTTTAGACCGTGGCTCTGTTAGTAGTTATTAGTGTGGCTCAGGCCTTCTTGAAAGGTATTTCTGTCTTTGCAAACTAGGCACAGTGAGAGAATTCATCTGCAGTCTTGGTCAGTGAGTGACCCGTGACATTGGCCTTGACTTCTGAGAAGTACATGCCAAAAAACAGAGACCCCTACACCAAGCCCTGAGGGACTCTGCTAGTGACTGGCCTCTTTATGGAAGTAGCCTCCCCATCCTAACTTCTTGGGTCCGATCTGTGAGCCAAGTGGCTATCAGCAGGTGACAGAGGCTTATACTTAATTTCTTTAGTTTATATCAAATTCTTTCACCAGGTCAAGGTAGGTAGAATGGTCTTGTCCTTGTCATTTACTTTGGTGACCTTCTCAAAGAAGTCCACCAGATTGAGAAGGCATGACTCACCCTTGACGAAACCAAACTGGCTTGAATCCAGTGTCTGATGGTTTCCAATGTCACTATTTATCATTTCCATGATAATTAAGTCCATATTTCTACATACGAGACTGGTCAGACTTATGGGACTGTAATTACCTGGGTTTGTAGATGGCCCACCCTTGGGCAGAGGGATGTCAGCTACAGGCCTCCACTCGCTTGGCATGAAGGCTGTCTGGAAGTTGCAGTTAAATAGTGATGGTAGTGGTCCTGATAGGTCATGTTTCATGCTATTAAGATGGTATCCTTGGATATTATCAGGACCCATCAATGCAGTGTTCTCGACTTTGATGAGTGCACTGAGAACCTACCTGTTCTCTGGTGATAGTTGGGGGAGTTTCAGTTGAGGGTACTTCCTGAGGGGTGTCTGGGGGAGACAGAGTAAAACTGGAGCTAAATGTTTTAGGCAGTAGATGTGCTATAGCTTTTGGACTGGTACAGGTAGCTCCATTTGCTATTATTTTGGCACATTGTTATGTACTGCCTTTGAGGTTGCAGATATAGGTAAAGAATGCCTTGTGATTGTCCTTTGCCTGGAAGGTTATTTATATCTAGAATTTGACTTGATTATCCCAGAGTTCCTTATTTACATTACCAAGAGAGTTTTATCTTGTTGGTCCCAGCATTTCCTAATTTTTGACATGTTTTCTTCCTCTTGTTTAATAATCTATAGATGTTCAGATTCTGCCAGGGTGGCTTTTTTTTTAAGTTTGTCCTGTGCTTATTATGGGTACAAATGACATACTCAGCATATGTGAGTCTATAAGTCTGGTCCACATTAAGCATGGTGGGTGTAGCATGACTGTATAGGGTTTCTGTGAACAGCTTTTAGTCAGCAGTGCCATCAGGGTCTGGAAGGCACTTGACATTTTGCCACGGTGTCATTTAATAGTATGACGTTTGTCTCAGAATAATTCCTAAAGCTTCCAGGGTTAGCTGGGGTCCTGGGTTTTATTTTTATTTCAAATGAGACAGCTTTATGGTCTGACCTGACCAGTGAGAACATTACACTAGGGGGTGGGGAGGGGGGCAACATTCTCCCATGTTTGAGAGGACAAAGTCAGGGATTATAGTGTACCTAATGGGTGTAGAGACAAGCTGGTCCATGGTGTTTGTGTTTACAAAGCCCAGGAATCTCTAGGCTTGCATGTTTGGGGTCGTGTGTGATTCTCAGTTTATAAAGGAGTAGTTAAAGTCACCTATGAATATGCTGTTGAGTTGAATGGGGAGTGTTTCCTGTACATTTAAGTATGTGTTGTGTGTTTCCTGGGTCACAGCCAGGGGTTTATAGCTTGCAAGGACATGGTTTGGAACTTTGCCTATGGTAATTTGGACATGGAGAAGCTCGTGTGTGTCATACTATTTGTCTAGCTTTTAGGTGGGTTTGGTTTTGATATAAATTTAAACATTGCCACCTTCTGTCCTTCCTGTGTAGCATCTGGTCTAAAATGTGTGGATGACATTATAGCCCTGCAGTGCCTGGGTGCCCTCAGACTGGTTTCAGACCATGTCTCAGTAACTGCACAGACACATCCACATTCTCCAGGGTGATGACAGCTTCCAGGCAATGGAGTTTCTTGTTTAGACTTCCGGCATTGAGAAGTAACACCTTTCGATTTTCTTGGTTTGGTTTTGCTATATCAGAAAGTTTATCAAGTTTGCAATGCCTAAGAAAGGCACTATGAGGGTGGACTAAATTTTTGCCAACTTCAGTCTAGAGGAGACAGGTGCATTCCATCCCTGGCAAAGCAGCATGGTCTGTTAACCATATCCTCCCATGCTGACAAATATTGCTTTTCATGTCATTTAAACAGGGTACAAAGCCAAATATTAAGTCAATTATCTTCTATTCATACTGTGGCATCAATCTTGGAGAAGGCAGAATGCTGTTCACTGCTAAGTTCACACCAGCCTGGGACACAAAATCAGAGAGCTGTTTCATGTCCATCTTCATATAATCCAGGAAGTTACTCCCATGTGGACCGAGTTATACTAATACTTGTGGTTCAATGACCTGAATGCATGTGTGACCTTTTGGATCCCAGTCTCTGATAGGCCAATGACCATGGCTCTCTCCTTACTCAACCTGGAGAGTGGGACATGAGTGTGGCTCTCAATGGAGTCTCTTATGACCATAATATTGGACTGTGGTTTGCCTTGTAGGCTTAGAAGTTGAGATGTGGTTGCATGTGTCATGGTGGGTGTTGTTTTGGTAGGGGGCTTTTGAGAGTGCTGAGGAAACTTATTGCAATTACAATGTCTGGGAGGCCTTTGGGGTTTAGGATGAGAGATTCAGCATATGAGTGTCTATATGTCTGGTCCACATTAAGCATTGTGTGTGTCTGTGTGTGTGTGTCTGTGTTACATTTTTCACATACCGTATCAGTTTGTTTAAAAAATTAGGTGGTTGTCAGTAAACATGAGACAACTTCTACAATGGCTCAGGATGCCCATATCCACCAAACGGGCTGCAGAGATCGTATGAAAGTGCATAATCATGGTTACAGATTTTTACTTCATGATCTTCAAGGAGGGAGTGGTACATGAGGGGGTTTACAGATGGCTAGCTGGGTGCTGTAAGAGTACAGACTGCAGTCAAGACTATCCAAGACGAAACTTGTGGAGCAGTGTTCTTCATTGCACAAATTGTGTGTGTTCTAGTGCTTACCAGCAGATGTTTCCTCAAACGTTGTCGTCCTGCCGTACTTTTCCTTCTCTCTTCCCCTTGCATCTACTTTTTCACTTCTCACAATATCCACAAATGATAAATTACTCTCTTCAAGTAGCCAACTTGCTAGTTTCTCCACTTGCTGAGTATGCACCAGTTGTTACTTTCTCTAACTCTCCTGGACACCTGCGCTCACCTGGAACCTCTGGGTTTCCTCTCTCATTACACATTCAACTATTTCAGCCGTCTTGCCTATTTACCACTGTACGGCTCATCATGATTAAATAAATCTGTCAGAATCTAATTTGCTAAACTATCATCATCCACCTCCGTTACAACACTCTCTCCTGTTTTAGGAACTCATTCTGAACATCTAAATTACTTTCAACTGCTTCACATATAGTGTTTTCACTTCCTCCTCCATCTTGGAAATTTGTTCATTCCACTGTAATGGCCCTCTAGCACAAACTAATAGCAAAGAGTAGGAGACGTTCCATGATGCTCTGGCCAAACTTCCCCTAGTAGTATAAATACCATACTGTGTCTCCCCTGAAAACAGGCTATATGCCTAACCCAAACAACAAAGGATAAATTAATGAACGAATGCATTAAATAAATAGATTTAATGATAATCCATACAGTATCACAGCACTTATGTTTAAGAAACTGCATTAGGATGATAAAGACTGTAGACTGAAGGTGGCTTCTAAAATTAAAAATAGAAAAATTAGTATAAACTATGAGGCTAGCCTGACCAAACTAACTATTAATGTACCATATGAAAGCAAGAAGAAACAGAAGAGATGAGGGATGGAGGCATGAGAATATTGAGTGGAAGGGGAAAGAAGGGACATGTGACATGTATAACTGTATGGTATTTGGCTTCCTCTGTAAATGTAGAGGATATTTTCACTGAAAATGTGACAGATAACCAAAACATTCCGCCTGGCTGCAGGAACGGTAATGTTGGGTTGTGGGGAAGTACGGGCATCTCTAAAATGAGACAGATTGGGAGAGAATGAGAGTGCAGCAGTTGTACAGACATGGAAGGGGGTGAGGAGGAGAGTGCAGCACTTGTACAGACATGGAAGGGGGTGAGGAGGAGAGTGCAGCACTTGTACAGACATGGAAGGGGGTGAGGAGGAGAGTGCAGCACTTGTACAGACATGGAAGGGGGTGAGGAGGAGAGAGCAGCACTTGTACAGACATGGAAGGGGGATAGAAGGAGAGTGCAGCACTTGTACAGACATGGAAGGGGGTGAGGAGGAGAGTGCAGCTCTTGTACAGACATGGAAGGGGGAGAGGAGGAGAGTGCAGCACTTGTACAGACATGGAGGGGGTGAGGAGGAGAGAGCAGCACTTGTACAGACATGGAAGGGGGTGAGGAGGAGAGTGCAGCACTTGTACAGACATGGAAGGGGGTGAGGAGGAGAGTGCAGCACTTGTACAGACATGGAGGGGGTGAGGAGGAGAGTGCAGCACTTGTACAGACATGGAAGGGGGTGAGGAGGAGAGTGCAGCACTTGTACAGACATGGAGGGGGTGAGGAGGAGAGTGCAGCACTTGTACAGACATGGAAGGGGGTGAGGAGGAGAGTGCAGCACTTGTACAGACATGGAGGGGGTGAGGAGGAGAGTGCAGCACTTGTACAGACCTGGAAGGGGTGAGGAGGAGAGTGCAGCACTTGTACAGACATGGAAGGGGTGAGGAGGAGAGTGCAGCACTTGTACAGACATGGAAGGGGTGAGGAGGAGGAGTGCAGCACTTGTACAGACATGGAAGGGGTGAGGAGGAGAGTGCAGCACTTGTACAGACATGGAAGGGGTGAGGAGGAGAGTGCAGCACTTGTACAGACATGGAAGGGGTGAGGAGGAGAGTGCAGCACTTGTACAGACATGGAAGGGGTGAGGAGGAGAGTGCAGCACTTGTACAGACATGGAAGGGGTGAGGAGGAGAGTGCAGCACTTGTACAGACATGGAAGGGGTGAGGAGGAGAGTGCAGCACTTGTACAGACATGGAAGGGGTGAGGAGGAGAGTGCAGCACTTGTACAGACATGGAAGGGGTGAGGAGGAGAGTGCAGCACTTGTACAGACATGGAAGGGGTGAGGAGGAGAGTGCAGCACTTGTACAGACATGGAAGGGGGTGAGGAGGAGAGTGCAGCACTTGTACAGACATGGAAGGGGTGAGGAGGAGAGAGCAGCACTTGTACAGACATGGAAGGGGTGAGGAGGAGAGTGCAGCACTTGTACAGACATGGAAGGGGTGAGGAGGAGAGTGCAGCACTTGTACAGACATGGAAGGGGTGAGGAGGAGAGTGCAGCACTTGTACAGACATGGAAGGGGTGAGGAGGAGAGTGCAGCACTTGTACAGACATGGAAGGGGTGAGGAGGAGAGTGCAGCACTTGTACAGACATGGAAGGGGTGAGGAGGAGAGTGCAGCACTTGTACAGACATGGAAGGGGTGAGGAGGAGAGTGCAGCACTTGTACAGACATGGAAGGGGGTGAGCAGGAGACAGCAGCACTTGTACAGACATGGAAGGGGAGAGAAGGAGAGTGCAGCACTTGTACAGACATGGAAGGGGGTGAGGAGGAGAGTGCAGCACTTGTACAGACATGGAAGGGGGTGAGGAGGAGAGTGCAGCACTTGTACAGACATGGAAGGGGGTGAGGAGGAGAGTGCAGCACTTGTACAGACATGGAAGGGGTGAGGAGGAGAGTGCAGCACTTGTACAGACATGGAAGGGGTGAGGAGGAGAGTGCAGCACTTGTACAGACATGGAAGGGGGTGAGGAGGAGAGTGCAGCACTTGTACAGACATGGAAGGGGGTGAGGAGGAGAGTGCAGCTCTTGTACAGACATGGAAGGGGGTGAGGAAGAGAGTGCAGCACGTGTACAGACATGGAAGGGGTGAGGAGGAGAGTGCAGCACATCTACAGGCATGGAAGGGTGTGAGGAGGAGAGTGCAGCACTTGTACAGACATGGAAGGGGTGAGGAGGAGAGTGCAGCACTTGTACAGACATGGAAGGGTGAGGAGGAGAGTCACTTGTACAGACATGGAAGGGGGAGGAGGAGAGTGCAGCACTGGTACAGACATGGAGGGGGTGAGGAGGAGAGTGCAGCACTTGTACAGACATGGAAGGGGTGAGGTGGAGAGTGCAGCACTTGTACAGACATGGAAGGGGTGAGGAGGAGAGTGCAGCACTTGTACAGACATGGAAGGGGGTGAGGAGGAGAGTGCAGCACTTGTACAGACATGGAAGGGGGTGAGGAGGAGAGTGCAGCACTTGTACAGACATGGAGGGGGAGAGGAGGAGAGTGCAGCACGTGTACAGACATGGAAGGGGGAGAGGAGGAGAGTGCAGCACTTGTACAGACATGGAAGGGGGTGAGGAGGAGAGTGCAGCACTTGTACAGACATGGAGGGGGAGAGGAGGAGAGTGCAGCACTTGTACAGACATGGAAGGGGGTGAGGAGGAGAGTGCAGCACTTGTACAGACATGGAGGGGGTGAGGAGGAGAGTGCAGCACTTGTACAGACATGGAAGGGGGTGAGGAGGAGAGTGCAGCACTTGTACAGACATGGAAGGGGGTGAGGAGGAGAGTGCAGCACTTGTACAGACATGGAAGGGGGTGAGGAGGAGGAGAGTGCAGCACTTGTACAGACATGGAAGGGGGGTGAGGAAGAGAGTGCAGCACGTGTACAGACATGGAAGGGGTGAGGAGGAGAGTGCAGCACTTGTACAGACATGGAGGGGGTGAGGAGGAGAGTGCAGCACTTGTACAGACATGGAAGGGGGTGAGGAGGAGAGTGCAGCACTTGTACAGACATGGAAGGGGGTGAGGAGGAGAGTGCAGCACGTGTACAGACATGTAAGGGGGAGAGAAGCAGAGTGCAGCACTTGTACAGACAAGGAGGGTGGTGAGGAGGAGAGTGCAGCTCTTGTACAGACATGGAAGGGGGTGAGGAGGAGAGAGCAGCACTTGTACAGACATGGAAGGGGGTGAGGAGGAGAGTGCAGCACTTGTACAGACATGGAAGGGGGTGAGGAGGAGAGTGCAGCTCTTGTACAGACATGGAAGGGGGTGAGGAGGAGAGTGCAGCACTTGTACAGACATGGAGGGGGTGAGGAGGAGAGTGCAGCACTTGTACAGACATGGAAGGGGGTGAGGAGGAGAGAGCAGCACTTGTACAGACATGGAAGGGGGTGAGGAGGAGAGTGCAGCACTTGTACAGACATGGAAGGGGGTGAGGAGGAGAGTGCAGCACTTGTACAGACATGGAAGGGGGTGAGGAGGAGAGTGCAGCTCTTGTACAGACATGGAATGGGGTGAGGAGGAGACAGCAGCACTTGTACAGACATGGAAGGGGGTGAGGAGGAGAGTGCAGCACTTGTACAGACATGGAAGGGGTGAGGAGGAGAGTGCAGCACTTGTACAGACATGGAAGGGGTGAGGAGGAGAGTGCAGCACTTGTACAGACATGGAAGGGGGTGAGGAGGACAGTGCAGCACTTGTACAGACATGGAAGGGGGTGAGGAGGACAGTGCAGCACTTGTACAGACATGGAAGGGGGTGAGGAGGAGAGTGCAGCACTTGTACAGACATGGAAGGGGGTGAGGAGGAGAGTGCAGCACTTGTACAGACATGGAAGGGGGTGAGGAGGAGAGTGCAGCACTTGTACAGACATGGAAGGGGGTGAGGAGGAGAGTGCAGCACTTGTACAGACATGGAAGGGGGTGAGGAGGAGAGTGCAGCACTTGTACAGACATGGAGGGGGTGAGGAGGAGAGTGCAGCACTTGTACAGACATGGAAGGGGGTGAGGAGGACAGTGCAGCACTTGTACAGACATGGAAGGGGGTGAGGAGGAGAGTGCAGCACTTGTACAGACATGGAAGGGGGTGAGGAGGAGAGTGCAGCACTTGTACAGACATGGAAGGGGGTGAGGAGGAGAGTGCAGCACTTGTACAGACATGGAGGGTGAGGAGGAGAGTGCAGCACTTGTACAGACATGGAAGGGGGTGAGGAGGAGAGTGCAGCACTTGTACAGACATGGAAGGGGGTGAGGAGGAGAGCAGCACTTGTACAGACATGGAAGGGGGTGAGGAGGAGAGTGCAGCTCTTGTACAGACATGGAAGGGGGAGAGGAGGAGAGTGCAGCACTTGTACAGACATGGAAGGGGTGAGGAGGAGAGTGCAGCACTTGTACAGACATGGAAGGGGTGAGGAGGAGAGTGCAGCACTTGTACAGACATGGAAGGGGGTGAGGAGGAGAGTGCAGCACTTGTACAGACATGGAAGGGGGTGAGGAGGAGAGTGCAGCACTTGTACAGACATGGAAGGGGGTGAGGAGGAGAGAGCAGCACTTGTACAGACATGGAAGATCATGCAACCAGACGTTAACAGGAAATGTGCTTTTTGTAATTAAGCTCAGTTTTGGACCCAGATATCACTGTGCCCATCAGTCATGCCTCACAAAATACAGTTATGTACACTTACCATAAATGTAGAAGTTCAAGTGTATTCACTGTTGCAGTCATCACATTTGGTTTATCTCTGCCACGATAGCCCTTGGCTGGCCCCAATACCAGAGACTTAGTATTTCTGTGTCAGTTGCTGTTGCTTGAGGACTAACATCAGGTTGTCAGTGGTATAAAATAAGGCAGCCGATGCCATAACATCAGTTTTTCTTGCCCTAACCTGTCAGGAGCTCCCAAGTAGGAGGCCAGGTTCTGTTGGAAGAACCCCACCAGTGGAAAATAAATACCAATATGTCCCTTGTAAGGAAAGGAGAACAACAAGGAAGAATGGTAATAAAAGGGAGAAAGAGAAGAAAGGGGGATGAAGGGAGGGAAACCAGGACTGCAACAGTGAATGCACTCGAACATCTACATTTATGGTAAGTGCATACAACTGCACTATGTTCTTCATGTTTCACTGTTGTAGTCATCACATTTGGGTTGATTCCCAAAGCTCAGGAAATGGGTGGAGGCAGTCAAGGAAACTAGGGGCTGGCTAGGATACCTTGCAAGACTGCAGAGGCGAACCTTGCTCTGGATTTGGAGAAGAGAGGCAGGTGGTAATGCTTGGTAAAAGCGTGAACAGATGTCAAGGTGGCAGCCTCCAGGATGTCCCTGGTGGGGACTACTCTGAGTAAAGCTGCAGAGGTGGAGGCTGCTCTGGTGGAGTGTTGTCCTGGCCCCCTTGGGGGGAGGCTTTCCATGCTGTTTGTAGCAGAAATGGATGCCGTGTGCTATCCATTTGGAAATGGTTTGCTTGGAGATGGCTTTGCCTTCTGTCCCTGTACCAAAGCTAACCAGCAATTGATCAGACCTTCTGAAGGAATTAGTCCTGTCTAGATAGAATATGAGCTGTCGGTGCACATCTAGACAGTGAATAATCCTTTCCCCCTGTTCTGGGGATTAGGGAAAAGGGTGAGAAAATGAATGGATTTGTTGACAGCCACACTGGACACCACCTTGGGCATGAAGGATGGATTAGTTCTGAGGGATACACTGCATGGAAAATGATGAAGGGTTCCACAGCCATGACTGCCTGCAGCTCAGAGACTGTTCTGGCTGAAGTGATGGCCAGAATGAAAACAGTCTTCCAGGAGAGAAATTTTAGCTCAGCAGAACCGGCTGGTTTGAAAGGGGGCAGGGTGAGTTTTTCCAATACAAAGTTAAGGTCCCAAGCTGGTGTTGGTGCCCTTCAGGGTGGCCTCAAGTTGCTAGTCCCTCTGAGGAACTGTTTTGATCAAAGGGTGTGGGAAAAGGGGCTGCCCAGTGGGAAAATGAGCAGAAACAGGAGAGGCATGAGTTTTGAAAGAGAGACCACTGTGTAGTAGGTCAGCTAAGTAATCCAGGATGAGAGGGCGGGAGGGCTGTGCTGTATTTGCTCCCTTAGCCTGGATCCAGGTGCAGAACCTTTCCATTTATTTGTATAAGACTTTCTGGTGCTAGGATGTCTGGCTTCATGGATAATATCCAGAACCTGTTTACGGAGGTTGGCAGATTGGTTCAGGGTTGGGGAATAAGCCAAGCTGCCAAACCGAGTGTCTGCAATTTGGGATGCATGAATTCCCCTTACCTCGGGGTCAAGAGGTTTGGAATTTGAGGAAGATGTCATGAAGGCAGTGGGGGCAGGCTGTGCAGCAATGGATACCAGTGTTGCTGGGGCCAGTCTGGAGCTATAAGAATGGTCCTTGTTTTTTTCTCCCTTATCTTGAGAAGTACCCTGAGGATGAGAGGTAGGGGAGGAAAGGCATAGACCAATAGATTGACCCAGAGGAAGGACAGGGCATCCACTTTTCCAAGCCATGCAGTGATGCTCCCTGGTGCAGAATTTGCTGAGCTGATGGTTGGTGTGGGAGGCAGAGAGTTCGACCTTTGGGGTTCCCCATTTCTGAGTTATTAGGGTGAAGGTACTTCTGTTGAGTTGCCACTCGTGTGGGTCCAGAAGATTTCTGCTTAATTGGTCTGCCAGAGAGTTGACAGAGCCTGGTAGGAACTGTGCTAACAGGTGCAGTTGCATGGCAGTGGGTGTGTGCCAAAGGGTCATGGTCAGCTTGCATAGAGGGTAGGAGTGAGTCCCTCCCTGCTTGTTGATGTACCACATCACAGTAGTGTTGTATGTTTTGATCAGGAGAACCCCTGGAGAGAGAAGGGGATTGAAAGCTATCAAGGTGTGCTGCACAGCCATCATCTCTTTTGGACTGATGTGCAGAGGGATTTGCTGTGGCCCTGTATGCACTTGCTGTCCAGGTGTGCACCCCAAGCATAGTCTGATGCACATGTAGTGAGGGTCTGGGTAGTGGGGTGGGGGGGGGAGAAAGGCAGTCCCTTGTGGGAGCATGCTGTTGCCCAAAGAAAATCCTTTCTGAGGCAAGGAAAAATAGGTAAAAGAGCTTCCAGGTCTTGAGAGTGTTGACAACAAAGGCTCTTTAGGTACCATTGAAATTGCCTCATATGCAGTTTGGCATATGGAATAAGTAGTATGCAAGATGCCATGGACCTCAGAGCTTGCAGGATCTTCCTTGCAGACAGTTGGGGACTAGTGACTTGTTGAGAGACGTAGGCTGTCAGGAAAATGTGTTTCTCTGGTGTAAGGTATGCCAGCTGAGATGCTGTGTCCAGACTTGCTCCCAGGAAGACTATCCTTTGGGTGGGCACCTGTTTGGATTTATTTTCATTTATTGTGTACCCTAGGGAGGTTAGTAGGGTCCTTACAAAGGCCAGGTGCTTGAGCAGCTTTTCCTGGCTGTCTGCCTGAATAAGGCAGTCGTCTAAGTATGGGTAAATTTGAATATTTCTTTGTCTGCAAAAGGCGCCAGCTGCCTTCTTTTCAGGGCACCAGAAAAAGTCTGGAGTAGAAGCCTTGGCCTATCTGTTCTGCAGGAATGTGTTCTACTGCCTTCAGACAGCAGGGGAAAGGATTTGCTTTTGAGCATCTGCCCACTGATTTGGTGGTAGATCTGGAAACCCTTTTGGGGTTAGAAGGGTGTGGAAGGAAAATTTGTATCCTTGGGACACAATGTTCAGAACCCACTGGTCCTTGGTAACAGTGGCCCAGTTGCTTCAGTGAAAGGAGACTTTTCTTCCTAGGGGTAAGTGACAGTGGACAGAGGGAGGGGGTGGAGGAGGTGAGTCATTGTGAGTTCTTACCATAAGGGGGTGGCTTAGAACTCCCTAATTTTGAAGTGGAGGTAGTTCACTGCTTAGATCTCTGCATTCCCTGGCGGTGCTGTCTGGGGAGGTCTGTTTCCATTTGGCCTAGGTTGGGCCGGTTTACTGGGAGCAGGAAAGGGCCAGTGTTTGGAGGGACAATGCCTGCTGAACCTAGGGGCTGGACCTGCAAGAAATCTTTAACTGTGTGCACAGATTTTGCTTTTTCTTCCATCTTTTTAAAGACCTCTTCTGCCTTAGTGCCAAATAAGTTATCTTTGTGCAAGGGGGCATCCAACAATTTAGATTTGACATGGTCTGGCAGGTGCTGTTCTTTAAGCCATGCATGCCTTCTAATGACAGATCCAGTGACTGCTACCCTGCAAAAAGCTTCTGGGGCATCAAAACCACAGTGCAAGGTGTGTTTAGTTACTGGACTTGCAGAATGCATTAACTCTTGTAATTCTTTAGATTCTGCCCAAGCAGGAAAGGAAGACATTTTTGTTTAAGGAGTTCCAAGGTATACTGCTGAAATTTCAGGATATGGAACTGACAATTTAGTGCCATGATAGCAAGAGTAGCTGAGGTGTATAGGGGTTGGACCTGCAAGAAATCCTTAATTGCTTGCATAGATTTTGCTTTTTCTTCCATCTTTTTTAAGACCTCTTCTGCCTTAGTGCCAAATAAGTTATCTCTGTGCAAGGGGGCATCCAACAATTTAGATTTGACATGGTCTGGCAGGGGCTGTTCCTTAAGCCATGCATGCCTTCTAATGACAGATCCAGTGACTGCTGCCCTGCAAGAAGCTTCTAGGGCATCAAAACCACAGTGCAAGGTGTGTTTAGTTACTTGACTTGCAGAATGCATTAACTCTTGTAAACCTTTAGGTTCTGCCCAAGCAGGAAGGGAAGACATTTTTTGTTTAATGAATTCCAAGGTATGTTGCTGAAATTTCAGCATATGGAACTGACAATTTAGTGCCCTGATAGCAAGAGTAGCAGAAGTGTATACTTTTTTACCCCATCTGTCCAATACTTGGGAATCTCGGTCTGAAAGGGTGGGATTCTTAGCAGAAGTTGCTTTAATCCCGTTTGGCACTTGAGAAATGACCTCAGGGTCAGCTGTTGTATTTTTAAAAATATATTTGTGTGAGTCAGGGACTCTTTAGTACCTGTCTGGTTTACTGGGAGCAGGAGGTAGGGCATCAGGAGTCAAGCTGGACTCGAGGAAAACATCCTCCACAACATCCAGGAACTGGGGGGATGGCCAAGAGTCTGTGTTGTGGAAGATCTAGGAATTCCCCGAGTCTCTTTTTAGACTGAGGGTAGTCCTGACTCACCCATTGGAAATGCTCCATTAAAGTATGCAGGGTTTCCCCAAAGGAAAAATCCTCTAGGGGAGAGGCTAAAGGAATGGAATCCTCTGCATCAGAATCCTTGTAAGTGGAGAGGGGGTTGCATGTCTACATAGTCAGATGCACCAGATTCATCTGACTCTTGTTCAGACAAAACTACAGGGGACAGATCTCTTTTCCTTTTGGATGGGGGCTTCCCCTGATCAGCATGATAAGGTCTTCCTCCATTTTAAGTATTTGAGACTGAGGCAAGGTAGCAGGCGCCAGAGAGTGGGTCGTCGGGTTTCTTGGGGTGTGGTTCGTATCCTGGGCCGAAAAAACTCTGTTGCTTTAGAAAGAATGGTAGTCGCAAAAGAAGACGTCGGTTTGTGTCGAGATTTGGTAGTGCGAAGGACTTCCTTAGAAGCTGTTGCCTGCTCAGCAGGTCCGGACCCATCCAAAGTAGAGACAACCACAGGATCCTTAGTCAAAGAAGAGTTTTGTGGCATACCAGACTCCGAAAGGGTCTCAGTAGCATCCTGTGCATCAACTGAAGCGGGCATCAGGGGCTGCAAAACGCCTCACTGAGTACCGAAGAGCTGACTACTAGCTTAACAGATGCATCGTTGGTAGGTTTGGACCTCTGTGGTCTGTCTCTGTCTTTATCTTTATGTTTTTTGGAAGATCTGCTGTCGGATGGCTTATTGTAGCCATATCGGAATTCAAGGACTGAAAACAAAGATATCTGGCTACAATAAGGGCCTGACAACGGATAGTTCTGCTGTTGAACAAAGCACAGAAGTGACAATGGGGGACATTGTGGTCTGGCCCTAAACAAGTGATGCAGTAAGAGTGAAAGTCTCAATGTGGTATTTGCTTTCCACAGGCGAGACAATTACTAACTTTTTCTGACATTGGTTAGTGCAAGGAAAAAAGGATCCTCAACGAGGTACTTAGCTTTAGAAGACTTCAACTTCAATTTGGTAGATGAAAACTCAGGTAGCAGCCGACCGGCACTTGTACGAACTGCTTCTACTTTGGGCTCCACGGCAAGAAAGACTGATGTAATGGCGTCAGCTGCCTTACTTTATACTACTGACGACCTGACGTCAGACCTCAAGTGACAGCAACTGATGCAGAAATACTACATCTCTGGTATTCGGGCCAGCCGAGGGCTACCCTGGCAGGGATAACCCAAATATAATGACTGCAACAGTGAAACACAAAGAACATCTAGTACTCTTTCAGACACACAAGGGCATTTTTCCAATTCCCACCAGATTATAGTCACCCAAACAGAGGAAGAACCCAGGAGTATAAACCTTATGTTCTGCTGGCCAAGCAAATAAATCAGGTTATCTTGGTGTGGCATTACCCTTGGCAACTGCATGGAAGTTTGTATACTAGACCTACAACCCATCCCTCTGTTGTCTAGCAAGTTCTGTACAATAGCCAATGCAGCCAGCTCAGGATGGGTGCAAGATTTGACAAACTCCCAGTGTTTGGATGGAGTTTCAAAACTCCCCCAGACTTGGTACTTGTTTATAATCAGTAGGGGCCTTCCTTCAGAGAGCACTCCTGCAGAGGGACATAGTTAACTCCCTCACTTCATGTGGGCTGAAAGGTCACTGGCTTCAAACATCCACACACACCCACACACACCCCCACACACACACGCCACTCCTGCAGAGTGACACAGTTAGCTCCTTCACTTCATGTGGGCTGAATGGTCGTTGGCTTCTCTCTCTCTCTCACACACACACACACACACACACACACACACACACACACACACACACACACACACACACACACACACACACACACACACACACACACACACCATTCCTGCAGAGGGACATTGTTAACTCCCACACTTCTTGCGGGCTGAATGGTCACTGGCCTCTCTCGCATGCACACACTCACGTGCACACACTCAAGTGCACGCACACACACACACACACACACACACACACACACACACACACAGTCATGCGTGCACACACACACGCACACATGCACACTCACGATACTATCTGAAGGAGCTGCTGTTGCCTTACTAGTCACCTCATGTGTAACCACAAGGCTGTCTTGGGGCTACTAACAATCCACAGGTTTAAGTCTGTGTCCTTTGTGCTCAGATCCTTCTCTTATTGTGCAGTTAACTACTGTTGTTCTGCATTACATTATGCATAGGTGTAAACGCTGCTGTGTTCTTAGCTAGCTATGTGTGTAAGACACTCATACAATGGAAATTAATGCTAGGTATACTGTCTCTGCCTACCTGTATTAATTTATTTCTCTCTACCCATGGTATTTTTGTCTCTCGCTCTTTTCCTGAATTAATTTCTCATAACTAATCTCCCTCCTCTCTGTTTTTCTAGCCCTAGTGGATTTTTCCCTGTGGTTTTCTCCTGGCAACAGTACAGGCAACACAGGATTGAGGACCTTAACAGATCTCCTGCAACTCTATCTGTCCTGGAAGCCACCATTGTAAGCTTAAAATAATACCACTGAAGTATGTGTCCCAGTAAATAACTACTACATAAGCTAATCTTTTAATTAATGCTAGACTTTATAAGCACAAGAATTTACAGTGTTTTTGTTTGCTAGTCACCACGAAAAGCAGACGCCAGTAGCTCCTATCCTTTCTCTTTGGTTACCCACTATCCTCATACTGTTTCTGTGTATATTCTCCTGTTCTGCACTTTACCCTTCCCTGAATTCATTTCTAGCCTCACTCATAATTGCCTTTCCTAATGCACGTGCCCTATTTTACTGTCCAGACTCTTACATATTAATGTTTTTTTTTATGTTTTGCCCTGCTTTTAGCTGCTAGTAATATCTCTCTCTCTCCCCCTCCAAAGCCCCTCTCTATTGTAGCTTATTTTAACCATACAGCACTAGGTTTGCTTCAAGTAAATCTACTTGGGTAGGTTGAGGCCAGTGTCCTTTTGTAAGCTTACTTCTGCTCATATTTTATTTTTTTTATTTTATTAGTGGTGACTATACCTTTAGAAACTTTATATCCTTGTCTCTCAAGCTAGTTTTTCATTATCTTTTTCTGATTGTTTCTATGACTTCATCTTGACCAGGGTGCTAAGCCCCGCTCCATTCGCCCTCGCTATGTTCGGGCTCACTTAGCTCCCTTACCCTACCCCCATTCCCACCCACCCCATTACAATTACCTTTATACCCAACTATTCCTCCCTTCTTGTCCCACTAGCCACTACAATTCCACTTCCTGCCTATTGTCACAACCACCTTACTAATCTGTCAATCTTGTCAACAACACTTCCTCTATACCACTGCCTCTCTACCTACTCTATCTGACCATATTTTATTCCAACATGTATTATTTTCTAATATCTTCTACACTACTCCTTGTTCTATCTCCACCTCTTACCACTCCAATCTCTCTGACCCACTCCTATGTTCACCAACTTCTCACTCATACAACATATAACCAACTACTTCATCTTTTACTATCTCCCCTAATCTCTTTATTACCTCTATCTCAAGTCTATATAAACTATCCATAATACAGATTTTTAAACCTTCCCACAAAGCTAAGTCAAAACTATACAAACTTCATCTAGCATCTACTACACACTCTCTCCTCACTAAAAGCCTACTTTGTTCTGGAGACATCCATCCCAACCCTGGCCCCTCTTCTCTCCCCAAAACTACCTCTACACTGCCTCCATCTTACTCCTCTAACAGTCACCAAACTCAGTCACAACAATCATCTCCATCCAAATACTTAACTATTTACTCATTGAATATTCAGAGTCTAGTAAATAAAGTCACTGAGCTGCACTCATGGATAGCTCTCAGTACCCCTCACATCCTCTTCCTATCTGAAACCTGGCTCAAGCCACAAATCTCAAATAGTGAAATACTCCCACCAGGTTATAATATCTTCCGATCTGATAGACCTGTAAAAAAAGGTGGTGGCATGGCCATCTTCTTCCCAGCTGAAATCATCATCCTTAACTGCCATCTGAATCCCCACAAAAAAACTTGCAATTGCATCTATCTACCTTCCTCCTGGTAGCAATCTACCCATTCTTGAAAACATCCTATCCTGGTTCTCCCACAAAATACCATACGAGACGCTTATCCTTGGTGATGTCAACATTGATTGGTCCAAACTCACAACCGACTCCCCCCAACTCAGTATTCACCTACACGGCTTCCACCAACTTATAACATCTCCCACTCGCTTCCATAAAAATTCCACTTCCAGCTCCATAATAGACTGGATCCTTACCAATTCCCCCCCACCAATACCACAATCCCACCACCTTACCTGACTCTCTCAGTGATCATCTCCCTACCACCATCTTAAGACACTACTCCCATATTCCTAAACCCCACCTTATCAAAGACTGTCGAAAACTATTGACTTTTAAATTCATCCCAATTTAACTCCATTCTCCACAACATAGATTGGTCCATCCTAAAACACCTCCCCCTAAATGATGCTGTAAGCACTTTTAATAGGATCTTCATGAATACTCTAAACTCCTTAGCTCCCACTAGGAAGATCAGAGTAAAATCAAATCATGCTCCCTGGCTCTCCAAAGAGACTAGGGTCCCTTATGAAACAAAGAGACCATGCTTGGAAAACCTGGACTAAAACTAAACAACCACCTTTTCTTCAAAAATACAGGCAACTGAGGAACCTTGCAAAAAAACATACAACTAATGACAAAAAGTTATACTATAGCTCTGCTCAGCTTAACAACAAATCCAATCCTCGAAAATTTTGGTGAACTCTCAACAACATCCTTTATTCTGGAAAGCCCTCTAATCCCTCCCCATACCCTAACTCTTCCTCTCAAAAAATAGCTACCCTCCTGAATAAACACCATCTCTTCCATCCAAAATCTGGTAACCTCTAAGCCAAACTCTACTTCGACACCCACCTCTCCAAGTCTCACTAACACAACTGTTTTCTTTTGAGCCAGTTCCCATTACTTACATCAAATCTCTACTACTCAAGCTAAAACCTTGCTCTCCGTCCACTGACAATCTATTTCCTACATTCCTCAAACTTGCTGCTGACTCAATTGCCTACCCTGTATCTATACTAATTAATCGATCTATTCTGGAATCAACTGTCCCCACCCTTTGGAAATCTTTCTTCACTATCCCTCTTCATAAAGCTGGAAACTCCACTGACCCCTCAAACTACCGACCCACTGCCATTCTGTTCCCACTCTCTAAGATATTAGAAAAATGCATTCACTCACAGCTTCTCAATCACCTCCTCACACACCACTTACTTACCCCTACCCAACATGGATTTTGTCCTCACCACACCACCACTGCTCTCCTCTCCTTCACATCATTGCGGAGGTCCTAGACAACAATTTCTTGTCTCTTCTTAGATCTCTCCAAAGCCTTCAATACTGTCTCTCATCCTCTACTACTATCCAAACTCGCAAATCTCCACCTATCCCCCTCTGCATTTGCCTGGTTTAATAGTTACCTATCTGGCAGGGAACAATCTGTCAAATGGCTCTCATCCTCCTCACCTTTCCTTCCCATCTCCACTGGTGTTCCCCAAGGCTCCATCCTGGGCAAAGAATCCTCCCTTATTCAGTATGCCGATGACTCCACACTTATATCCATCTCAAATAACATTCCTGAACTACACTCCCTGACCCAACAGGCCCTACTATCCACTGAACAATGGCGCTCTCACAACCTATTGATCCTAAACCCCAAAAAGACCAAACTCCTACTTTTCCTTCCCCATTCTCTTTCTCATCACAAAACCTCCTTTTTTATTACATCTTCTAACAATACAAACATCCAACCTGACACCCACACAAAACTCCTAGGGGTCATTATCGATGACAAACTCAAGTTCAACCTACACATACTCCAATGTATAAAAAAAACAAACCAGAAACTAGGTCTGCTATATCAGAACACAAAATTCCTAACTCCTGAATCTAGACTTACCCTGGGCCAGGCACTCCTCCTCCCCTCCCTCTTATACGCCGCCCCAGTTCTTACCAATATCCAGGCCTCCACTCTAAACAAACTGCAACAGACTTACCATAAAATAGCCAGATTCATTACCAACTCCCCATACAACTCACACCACTGCATTTCTTTAAACTCTCTTCAATGGCTTGAACTTCCCCAATTTCTGTTATCTTATTAATTTCATATGCTACACTCTATTCTTTATAAACCCTCCTTCTGTCCATCTCTATCTTCCTTAGTTCTCCATCTACATCCCATCCTGGACCCTCTGTACTTCTAACCAACAATTACTTGATATCTACAACCCAAAAAGGTCAGTAGGCAAACTACTCTACAAATACTCCCTTGCCCATGCTTGGAACAAACTTCCCCTTGACTTACGTTCAATCTCCCACACCTCACACTTTAAAAATGAACTAAAAGCTTATGTTCTCAATTCCAGAACCTGCCCTTGCTATGACCCTACCTAGTCTTCCTTCCCTTTATGTACCCTCAAAAGGACCATACTTAGTACCTCATTACACCTCTCTCCAGTGGGTCTACTATGCAATTGCACAATTTTATACAAACAAAAAATGTTTATTGTTGACCTACTGAACTATATCAATGTAAAATTGTTACTTAGCTTCTTTTTAATGCAACTTTAACTTTATGCATGTAACCCAACATATGTGAATCGTTTTGCTATAACTGCTATTATATCAATATTGTTTATAATTGTACTTGTTTTAAATGTACTACTGGAGCTTTTCTCCTCGGGTCTCCACTGAAAATGGGCCACAAACAAACCCGGTTAACAAATGTCAATAAATAAATAAATTGTATAAATCAGGCCCTCATCCTGAATCCAAAGATGACAAAACTACTCCTTTTTACTCTGAAGTCCAATACTGATTGCAAAACAAACTTCAAAATCACATCCTCTGACACTGCAATAAATGAAGTAGTCTCCAGCACTAATTTACTATATGTCACTACTGGCGTGAACTTGAAATTTGACTTCCATATTCAACAAGCTAAAAACACCAAAGCTGGGTTTCTTATACAGAGTTAAACACTATCTCAGTGAAAACAGCAGAACAACCATTGTCTCATCCTGTCTTCTTCCCTCACTTCTATATGCCTCACCAATTTTCAGACCACATGACAAACTAACAGCGCTACAATAAATTCACTATGTACTCGCTACATACAATCGCAGTCCAGCATCCCTGTCATGGTTTCTCAGTTATCTATCAAATCGTCAACATGCTACTAAATGGGAAAACAAACTCTCCCCACTACTACCAGTAGCCACTGGAGTAACCCAAGGTTCAATATTTAGCCCCCTTCTCTTTATCATATTTACTAATAACCATAATACAGCAACCCAACTTGCCTCAATCATACAATACACAGATGATACTTCTCTTATCTGCTTCGTCCCTTCTCCACAAGAACTAAAACAAAAGATGCAAAAAGCTTTCCAAGAAGTTGAAATATTCTTATCAAACCACCAACTCATTCTAAACCCAAATAAGACAAAAGTAATAATCTTGACAAACAAAACTACCAAGTCCAACTATCTACACCTCTCTATTCACTCTACAAATGGTACCATAACTGAGCCAACAAACCAGGCCAAACTCCTAGGTATTACAATAGATGATCATCTCACATTTAATATTCATATTTCCCAAACAATCAAAAAAGTCAATTTCAAATTCTGTGTTCTCTATAGAGCCAAACCTTACCTAACACCTCAATCCAAACTAGCCACAGCTAGATCTCAACTACTCTCTACACTTCTCTACTGCTGTCATATATTTACCAACTTACACAAGGCTGACCTGCACAACCTTGAATCCTGCTACAACAAAATTACAAAGTTTGCCACAAACCATTCCCTTAAAAGCCATCATTGTTCGGCTCTTCTTCAACTTAACTGGTTAGAACTTCCAAATCTGTTAACCTTAAATCAACTTACCCTTGCCCACAAAATCATACACAACCCTCATAGCTACCTTACTCCAACTACAGCTAAACAGCAGGTCTCTTAAGTTTTCCGATAAGCCACTGCTCAGAATAACACAGTGACATAACTACCATGGTGAATCCCTCTACTCAAAGTAGCTAAGCCCTGGAATGCTCTTCCCCTAAGCATACAATGCACCCCCCTGCTAGTCTTCATTTAAAACAAAAGAACATCCTAAAGCAAGTGGCCCTGCCCTGTAATCCCCCTGGATAACTCCTCTCTCGTACTCTTCCACTCCTACGCTCATTTTTACCTCACCTATACTCATTTCTGCTATTACAGCTCAATGGCTAGTCATCCTAAAATGTTACAATCAAACTGCTTCTTCACTGCCTTTTTGGTCTGTACATATTTCGATAATCCAAAACCTCAATATTTCTGTAACACTGGCACACGTCTTTTCAGTTAGGTCTGCTCTCTGCCTGTTATCAGTTATTACTTAGTTATCCAGATCCCTGTGATTTGCATTTATAATGTAGCTATAATGAAGAATATTATCTAATTAATCTTTTTGTTTGCAAAATTTTGTATGGTAATTATTTTTGATTCTTACTAATGTATTTGTGTATATTTTTATCTGTCTTGTATTTTCTGGAGCTTTTCTCCCCAGGTCTCCACTGAAAACAGGCCACCAGCCCTGTTGGGCACTACCCAGTAAACAAATGTAAATAAATAAACAGCTAAATTCACATCCAGTAACCTTATTCCTCTCATCACTGCCCTTAAGTAGCTAATCTGGCTAGAGCTTCCCCACTACCTCTGATTCAACTACAAGTAGCATAAAATGGAGTACATCACTGGGAAAGGTGCCCTTCCCTATGCGAATTGCTATAAAGTTACACTGGCAACTGCCCTCTACTGATAAACATCTTCTCATGGTTCAAAAGTCCAACATAGATGGAGATGCCCTGTATTCCAGCCATGTCGCTAAGGCATGGAATTCCATCCCACTCCCTATTAGACTCGCTGAAAATCCACATCTTCAAAATGAAACTAAAACAATTCCTCCTTAACTCTTGTCATGTCATTTTCATGGTAAGGATAACGTTATCAACTATTACGTCATCAACAACAAGTGCTGTACAAATTCTGTTGAACCACCTCAGTACTAAAACTACAACATTATTTAAACACTTCTACAATTTACTATTCCTATTCCTGATAT
The DNA here is from genome assembly GCF_019279795.1 of Protopterus annectens. Classification (NCBI taxonomy): domain Eukaryota; kingdom Metazoa; phylum Chordata; order Ceratodontiformes; family Protopteridae; genus Protopterus; species Protopterus annectens. The sequence continues at coordinate 69,950,471 of NC_056750.1, read as the reverse complement.
GTATTAAGTGTTTTCAGAAGCCATTTTGTGTTACTATGTCATACAGCTGTATAACATATTAATATTATATACATATAATGGCTTAGTATTTGCATAGAATGTGAAAATATGGTACTAGAATGCATTGTTCTTAAGTTTTATGTGTACAGACCTTTTCTTCCCCGGCCTCCACTGCAGAGGGCTTTGGGTCCAGCTGTACTGTCCAAGTAAACAAAGCAAATTAAATAAGTTATGCTTCTAAGTTGAGAGATCTTTCTACTCTGCCAGTTTTTTGAATGCGACACCCTGTATGTGTTCAAGAGGTGCCTTTAATCACACACATTTCATACAGTATTCTGGAAATCTTTTTAGTTTCTTAACTCCCAAGAGACAAGGATTTTGTTGCTTGATTAATTTTAAATGTATTTAGACGCAATTGTATGTATTATGGTTTATGATTATTTGTAGCAACATGTCTAGTTAAAGGCAAACAAATAATCAATGACTTCCTGATTAACTTCTCCCGTACATGGGCCAGTCCTCAAACCTGGGTCATCTGGGTCTCGGGCAGCATTTTATCACTCAGCACTACACGACTAGCAAGAGATAATCTAGCTGCATCTACTGGTGAAGTTCATATACTGCAAATATATTAAGTGACAGGCCAGGGATGCACTGCTTTAGGAAAGAATACCTTCTTTTATTGTTCATATGAGCTCATATTGAAATACAGCATCACTGATGTTTTAATGAAGAGGGGCACAGAACGACTGCAAGACCAAAACAGCTCATTACCACTACAATGTATTCTGACAAAAACAAAACTGAGGCAAAAGTCCCAACAAAAATCTATACTGCTTTATGTCCATGATGCCCACAGTACCACATTCACCAACATCTAATGACTTTGTTAGTAGGAGATGGGAATGCGCATCACACAGTGAGAACTATAAAGTTTAGGACTGCACAAATATATAAAAAAGAAAAAAGAAGGGTTTACAGTTGCCATCACTGTCATGCTATGATGCATTGGTGCACTGTCTGGGGACGGTGCGTGAGAACTTACTGAATATATTAACGAAATACACCATTACAATCTTTGTAAAATTATAGCATGCTGCTTTTGTGCCTACTTACTTTCTAAGAGGGTTGACGATTTCAGTGCGCAGAAGATCCCGTGTCTCACAGTACGAGTCACTGTCATTCTTGTTTGGTGGTCGAAGGAGGACAGTGTCAAGCACAGAGCTGAAGGCAAACATGCTGTTGGCAAGAAGGAAAGTATTTACATGCAAAATTAGATTACTATAAGACTGAAAAAATTGCACAGTGCTTACAGTCCTAAAACCTACTGTCAAGTTGTCAACACAAATGAGAAACAGTCCTACCTCATGCTTGCAGGGTCACCAAACAGTGAGACACAGATGTGCTTCCTGAAGGGCAGCTTTCACCTACTATAATTGTATTTTATTCACTCATCCCCTCCCAAGAGAGAAGAGGATATACAAAGCAGGGGTGACTCACAGCTACTTCTGTTTCTGCACTTCAGAGTAACTCACAAACACAACACAAGTGATAAAGGAATGTTTAGTGTGAAGGAGTTTACAGGACATCTAGTAAAACTCCCTCCACTCTCCGTTTGCTGTCATTTTATTTGTGATGACAATGATGACATCTAACCTGATGGCTTACCTGTTCTTTGATCTCCAACATCTCTTCATCCATGGCAGGGTGCAGATGGTGACATGCATGACTTACCTGGATGGATCTTTTATCAAATGCTGGAATTTGTCCACAGATGTTCTCAGAAGGGCTGTATTACTACTCATGCTTTTGCTGGCTCCATGGAATGCAGTGGACTATGCAATGCCAGCAATGAACATGTAGTGGGCAGGCGGGTCCCCATCATGTGCCCTACTCATGTCCCCAGTCATCACGAAGTAGCAAGCTAGCACATGTACGCAGTCCCTGTAAACTCAAGTAAGAACTTATCAAAGAAATGCACACCCTCCTCTGCCAATGAGTCACATGATATACGGCAGGAATCAAAGACTTGGTGATCAGTACCTCAAAGCCATCCGAAGCTGTTATAATCCTCTAAAACAAGAGTGAAAGTAGACATTTCAGGCAATTTCAGAAGGCAGAAATTGCTACAGTCTGGACATCTTGCACAAAGCAAATCAGCTTTTATGCAAGTCAAAGTTGCTTTCATTAACACTTGTGCAGTTCTGATGTCATCAAAAGTGTCAATGATTAATGCTATCTTCAGTTACTGTACATCCTAAACCTGCTCCTTCTCAACATCTAAAAACATCTGTAAAAACATCCCCACCCCAACTACATGCACTCATGTGAATTAATATATCCCTAAGGTGCAAACTCAGTCAAACTAATTTACATACTGCATTCTACATGCATGTATAAAAACTGTTCACAGCTACAAGCGTAAACACATTTACTCCATTCTCTTGCTCTCTAATTCATTGACACACACATCCCCTCTCCTACTTACTTACTCACTCATATTACCATAACTGTCTACTACTTAAATGAACTAACATTTACTCACAGACTTAAACAGACCTTTTTCCATCACTTTCTCACTACTTTTTCATCCATTTGCCTTGCTCATTCAGTGCTGAGTTTGTTTACTCGTGAATTGCAATTACACGTTGACTTCCCTACACATTCCGTCATTAACGGACTCACCAGAAAAGTGTAGCATCCAGATAGCAGGAATTGCAGTGACCTTGGATCCCTCGTTTCCATCCAATCATCTTCTCCCCACAGTCTTTGCCTGATTCTGGGGGGGTGTCTTCTTGAACTGTCTCACTAGTGTATTCCTTGAACGCTGGAATACAGAAAAAACAATCTTATGAGTAAAACAACACATCCCGATACTTCTAGATCCTCCAGTTCAACAGTTCTGGCCCATCCCATGGAAACATTAACTCACATGTGTGACTGACTTTTTCAGTTCCACTTTTACAAACCTGCTCATTCCACTCCTACCTTTCACTATCCGCTTTACACAGAAAAAGACAAACGCATTTTACAATTTCCTCATAATTTCTCTAGTCATCTGAGCGTAAACCTAAGTAGAAGCAAAAACAGCCCAGTTTTCCACTGCAAGTCATTCAGGTACACACATTTTAAATTTTATTATTGTATTTTCCTTGAACTGAGACTGAAATGGGTCCCAATGGGATCAGTGCTCTACCCCAGTTAAATTCAAAATAAAATTAAATAATTCAATTAGCAAAACTGAATTCTATGATCACAGTGGACAAAAAAAATGCATTTGTTTCTTATCAAAGTGATTCTGAATACAGTTATTAAAATTAATACAGAAACAACTGAATCTGTGATGACAACCTTTATGCATACACTCACCCACTGCATAGCCTGGAAACTATTTGTACCAGTTTTATGGTAACTGCTGGCCAAGACACTATAAAAATCCCATTCTCTTTGTAAATAATATTTTGAGTTAATTCGTTTCCACCTAGATCCTCAAAATGACAGCAACAGCAGCAATTGTAGAATTTGAAGGTGGAACCCAAGTTCAATATCTCTAAAGGATGGCACCCCCACCAGTGTACTACTCTCCCTTTTATATTACCATCACTAAAGGATGGCTCATCCACCGGTGTAGGACTGCCCCCCTTATATTACTATCTCTAAGGGGTGGTATGCCCACTAGTACAGGACTACCCCATCTTATGTTGCACTTTCTATGGGATGCACACCCACCAGTATAGGACTGTCCCTCTTATGTTATCGTCTCTAAGGGGTGGTACACCTACCAGTATAGAACTGCCCCCTCTTATACTTCACTTTCTATGGGTTGCACACCCACCAGTATAGGACTGCCCCCTCTTAAGTTACTATCTGTAAGGGTTGGTACACCCACCAGCAAAGGACTGCCTCCTCTTAAGCTGCACTTCCATTGAGTTGCACACCCACCAGTACAGGACTACCCTTCTTATGTTACTATCGCTAAGGGGTGGTACAGCAACCAGTATAGGACTGCCCCCTCTTATGTTACTATCTCTAAGGGGTGGTACTTCCACCAGTATAGGACTGCCCCCTCTTATGTTACTATCTCTAAGGGGTGGTACTTCCACCAGTATAGGACTGCCTCCTCTTATGTTACTATCTCTAAGGGGTGGTACTTCCACCAGTATAGGACTGCCCCCTCTTATGTTACTATTGCTAATGGGTGGTACACCCACCAGTATAGGACTGCCCCCTCTTATGTTACTATGTCTAAGGGATGGTACGGCCACTAGTATAGGACTGCCCCCTCTTATATTACTATCTCTAAGGGGTGGTATGCCCACTAGTACAGGACTACCCACTCTTATATTACTATCTCTAAGGGGTGGTATGCCCACTAGTACAGGACTACCCCCATCTTATGTTGCACTTTCTATGGGATGCACACCCACCAGTATAGGACTGCCCCTCTTATGTTACTATTGCTAATGGGTGGTACACCCACCAGTATAGGACTGCCCCCTCTTATGTTACTATGTCTAAGGGATGGTATGGCCACTAGTATAGGACTGCCCCCTCTTATATTACTATCTCTAAGGGGTGGTATGCCCACTAGTACAGGACTACCCACTCTTATATTACTATCTCTAAGGGGTGGTATGCCCACTAGTACAGGACTACCCCCATCTTATGTTGCACTTTCTATGGGATGCACACCCACCAGTATAGGACTGCCCCTCTTATGTTGCCGTCTCTAAGGGGTGATGCACCCACCAGTATAGGACTGCCCCCTCTTATACTTCACTTTCTATGGGTTGCACACCCGCCAGTATAGGACTGCCCTTCTTATGTTACTATCTCTAAGGGGTGGTACGCTCTCCAAAGACTGCCTCCTCTTATGTTACTATCTCTAAGGGGTGGTACAGCTACTAGTATAGGACTGCCCCCTCTTATGTTACTATTTCTAAGGGGTGGTATGCCCCTTAGTACAGGACTATCCCATTTTATGCTGCACTTTCTATGGGATGCACACCCGTCAGTATAAGACTGACGTACCCCTTTTGCTGCACTAAGGTGCCACTGATTTTTAGTTATATCTGACCTAGGTTGCCATCTGGTTCTGAACTAGACATCTAGTTTCAGTGACATATGTGACACCAACTGTACTACAGCAACATTGTTTTACTGAAAACAACTCTTTAAATTGAACATCACAATAAAAACATTACTGAAAACCACACATCTTGTTCTTTATATGAAATGCAGCCCTCTTGGAGGTGATAAGAAGTAGAACAGGTGCAGGGCCTCTAAAGAAAAATAAATGTCAGTATTTGTTTCACAAAATATCTTCTTTAAGGAGAACAATATTTTGGTTAACCAAGTTCAGAGAACTGAAATTCATGGATTGGACTTGAAACTGTACCTTATGCTACTCTGTTTTATACAATTTTCACTATAGTCCTATTCCAGCATCTCATACCGACCCTTTTCGACTCCACCCATCCTTACATTCTGTGAGGAGCTAAATCAATCATGCATTGTATTGCTTCTTCTGTTACTTCAATAATAGTGATACATTTCCCTGGACCTTTAATCAACTAACCTCCCCAACAAGTCTGTCTCCTTTACCATATACAGTTTAGACTTGATCCACATTATGTATACTCCATGCTATATAACACCTTAATTTCTTCACCAATGCACATTATGCATTGACCACATTCTTGCCAACACTGCACAGCTGTTCCAACCACTCTGCATATCTGGAATATGAGTAGTCCATCTATTTCCCAGTTATTCAGCGTATTCCACATCCTGTAACCATCATGCAACTATAACAGTATAATTTCAGCAAGCTGTTGGTTGGTATTAAAAATTTTATTCACATGATTGCCTTTACCTACAGAGTTACATCTCTCAATCTGATTGGCCGGAGTCTGTAGTGAGATGAAACGGGAGTCAGGTCGGCAGTACTTCAGCTTCACAAAGATGGCCTTGTTGGAAGGGCAGTGAAAATAGCGCACACCACAGAATACCCCATCTGTGCAGCCACTGGGCAAAGGTTCTTCCTGCAGCAAGGAAATCAGCAAAGTAGTTACAGTCAAGGATTTGTGTTCATCCAAAGAACCACCACAAACAATTTCACGGGCCATGGCTAGTATTTCTGGAAAACAAAGCATCAGACAAGTGGTACTTACCAATGTGGCATTTACTTTTTGTAGTCCTTAAAAGGAAAAACAATGAGGAAAGCAAGGAAAGAATGAACGGCTCTGTTTACATCACACTGCAGTGAGGGTGAACAATCCTTAATCTGTTACATCACACTGCAGTGAGGGTGAACAATCCTTAATCTGTTACATCACACTGCAGTGAGGGTGAACAATCCTTAATCTGTTACATCACACTGCAGTGAGGGTGAACAATCCTTAATCTGTTACATCACACTGCAGTGAGGGTGAACAATCCTTAATCTGTTACATCACACTGCAGTGAGGGTGAACAATCCTTAATCTGTTACATCACACTGCAGTGAGGGTGAACAATCCTTAATCTGTTACATCACACTGCAGTGAGGGTGAACAATCCTTAATCTGTTACATCACACTGCAGTGAGGGTGAACAATCCTTAATCTGTTACATTACACTGCAGTGAGGGTGAACAATCCTTAATCTGTTACATTACACTGCAGTGAGGGTGAACAATCCTTAATCTGTTACATCACACTGCAGTGAGGGTGAACAATCCTTAATCTGTTACATTACACTGCAGTGAGGGTGAACAATCCTTAATCTGTTACATCACACTGCAGTGAGGGTGAACAATCCTTAATCTGTTACATCACACTGCAGTGAGGGTGAACAATCCTTAATCTGTTACATCACACTGCAGTGAGGGTGAACAATCCTTAATCTGTTACGTCACACTGCAGTGAGGGTGAACAATCCTTAATCTGTTACATCACACTGCAGTGAGGGTGAACAATCCTTAATCTGTTACGTCACACTGCAGTGAGGGTGAACAATCCTTAATCTGTTACGTCACACTGCAGTGAGGGTGAACAATCCTTAATCTGTTAAATCACACTGCAGTGAGGGTGAACAATCCTTAATCTGTTAAATCACACTGCAGTGAGGGTGAAAGATTCATAAGCAATCCTTAATCTGCAATGCTATCAAAGCTGACAACAAATACATGAACGTGCATGTAATCACACAGAAAAAAATATTAACTTTTTTTAATAAACACAACTGAATAACTGTAAAATTAAGAAAAATAATAAGGTATATGGATTCATTGTTCTGTATGTAAACCTGTATAAAATGAGTTGAGTTTTATGTACTTACATTTTCAACTGTTTAAGAGTAAAAAGACACTTGTATTTAAAAAAAAAAACCTTCCTAACAAACGAATGTCTACTACTTTAAGAGAAATGAACACAGCAGGGTACTGTTAGCACAATAAATGTTCAGCATACAAACAGTTATAAAATTAATTTCACTTTTATACCCGTTTCATCTTCACTTACTTATTTCACCTGGAATTTTTATAGGTAGTGTTTACTTATAGGAATACAAGTTGCAAAACAAGACATTTTACAAACCACAACTGCAATAATAGTGACATCATTACCAAACACAATTACAACAATAAGACAAGAGCATAACATTTTCTTAATAAATGTTTAAAAGGGCTCCAGTTCAAACTGAAAGGTACATAAAAGTAAATGGCTTTGGGTAACCTGGTTATTTACACAACGGATTAGGCACACTTCATCTTTGAAAAATAAGAATCTCCCATGTGATACACTACTGTACAGCCTCACACTCCTTTACAAATGATTGCCAAGATACTGAAATAAACCTAGTAACTTTCCAAAAATACTTTTAAGCGTTGAAGTGTCCAGAAAGTACAGTTGTGTACACTTACCATAAATGTAGATGTTCAAGTGTATTCACTATTTCAGTCATTACATTTGGGTAATCTGCTGGCCGGTTGCCCTCAGTCAGCATGAATTTCAAAGTCTTGGGTCCTGCATCGGTTGCTGTCTCCTCTTCCATGACGTCAGGTCGTCAAGGGTATAAAACAAGCAGCCAACGCCATTTTCTTTAGTTTTTCTGACCCAGATGTCAGGTGCCCCAGAAAGGTAGCAAAAAAAAAAATATATATATATATATATATATATATATATATATATATAAACTATGTATACATGCAACAATACAAATTTTACCTTCTTCTACAAGCAAATATACCACATAGGTTGTAGAAGACCGTGAAAGAAAGATAAACTCGAGAATGAAAAGGGGATGACGGGCGGGTAACCTGGACTGCAACAGTGAATACACTCTAACATCTACATTTATGGTAAGTGTACACAACTGTACTATGTTCTTCATCTTTCACTGTTACAGTCATTACATTTGGGTGGAATCCCAACGCTATGGATGGGAGGCTGGAGCTAAACAGCATTAGGTGCAGCTATAAGGCCCTGCAGAACTGCAGTGGCAAAGCCTGTCCTGGACTTAGAGTAGAGAGGCAAATGATAATGCTTTGTACAGGTGTGAAAAGAACTCCAAGTAGCAGCCTATAGAATGTGTTTGGTTGGTACTCCTCTTAGAAAGGCTGCTGAAGTAGCTGCAGCTCTGGTGGAATGAGACCTAATGCCCTTGGGCACAGGTTTGCCATGGTGTAAGTAGCAGAAACAAATGCAGTGGCTTATCCACTTTGAAACCGTCTGCTTTGAAATAGCCTTTCCTTCTGATCCTGCAGCATATGACACTAGTAACGTCTCAGTTTTTCTTAGAGCTTTAGTCCTGAACAAGTAGAATCTTAGCTGTCTGTGTACGTCCAAGGAATGCAGAATTTTCTCCCCCTTGTTCTGCAGATTTGGATAAAAGGTTGGCAGATTAATATTTTGGTTAAGAGCCACACTGGAAACCACCTTAGGCATTGTCCTCAGAAACACCCTGTCTGGGTAAAATATGATAAAAGGCTCCACAGCCATGAGGGCCTGCATCTCTGAGACTTCTTGCTGAAGTAATTGCTAGGAGCAGAGCGGTTTTCCATAAGAACTTTAGATCTGCAGTAGCAGCTGGTTCAAATGGAGGCAGGGTGAGCTTTTCCAACACATAATTGAGGTCCCATGCAGATATTGGTGATCTTCTGGGAGGCCTTACATTTTTGGCTCCTCTAAGATACTGCTTTAGTAAAGGATGAGAAAAGATTGGTGGCTCTGTATTGTAATGAGCCGAAATGGCAGAGGCATGGATTTTTATTGATGAGAAAGATAGGCCTTTGTCAAGCATCTCAGTCAAGTATTGTAATATCTGAGGAATATTTGGTTTTGCTGTTATCAGTTCCTTGTGCTTGATTCAAAGCACAGAATCTCTTCCATTTATCAGCATAAGATTTTCTAGTACTAGGCCTTCTGGCTTCCAAAATGACATTCATCACAGCTTTACTGAAAGGTGTTTGCATAACTACATGATCAGCCATGCTGCCAGGTTCAGTGTTTGGAGCGGATTGTGCAGGATCTGATTGTTTTGCTGGGACAGTAATTGAGGTCTTTGAGGTAAGGTCCAAGCTGGGTATAGAGACAAGCTCCTTAGATTGAGTACCAGCATTGGCAGGGCCAGTCCAGGGGCAATTAGTATCATCTTTGGTTTCTCTTGTCTGACTTTTAGGAGGACCTTGGGAAGAAGAGGTAGAGGAGGAAAGGCATAAACTGATAGGTTTTTCCAACTGAAGGATAGGGCGTCCACTTTCCATGCTTGTCTGTGATAAGTCCTTGTGCAGAATCTTTTCAATTGATAATTTTGAGGAGAGGCAAATACATCTATGTCCGGTTTCCCCCATTTCTTTGTTAGCATGCTGAAGATTTGTGGATCTAGTTTCCACTCGTGAGGGCCCATAAGGTTTCTGCTTAAATCGTCTGCCAGAGTATTTTGTTTTCCTGGCAGGAATTGAGCTTGAAGACGTACTTGGTAAGTCAAAGCTGTGTCCCACAGTGCCATGGCTAGTCTGCAAAGGGGGTATGAGTGCGTGCCCCCCTGCTTGTTTACATACCACATAACCGTGGTGTTGTCCGTCTTTATCAGTAGTTGTCCTGGATGAAGTAAGTCCTTTAAGGCTGTCAGGGCATTTTGAACAGCTAACATCTCTTTTTGGTTGATATGCATATGCATTTGTTTTGGGGTCCATATGCCCTGAATGAATCTTCCCGCCAGGTGGGCCCCCCATGCATAATCTGATGCGTCTGTTGTTACGGTTTGGCTGGCAGGGGGTAGAGTGAAGGCCCATCCCATGTTTTGGTGACATGCCTTTACCCACCATAGAAACTCCTGTTGTAGGCAGGGAATGAGAGGAATCATTGTTTCCAGACTGAGACAATGCTGACTCCATAAACGTTTTAGGTACCACTGAAGTTTCCTCATATGCAGTCTTGCATATGGAATCAACAGGATGCAGGATGCCATGAACCCCAAAGCCTGCAGAGTTTGTCTTGCAGATAACTGGGGTTTTGTTGCCATCAGTTTGAAGTAAGTAGTCAGTTGCCTTTGTTTGTCTGGGGTGAGGAAAGCCATCTGGGCAGTTGTATTCAAGCTTGCACCCAGGAATGTTATCTTTTGAGAGGGTACCAGTTGTGATTTCTTTTCGTTTACTGTGTACCCTAGGCATGTTAGAAGCCTTTTCACAAATGCCAGGTGTTGAAGGAGAATGTCCTTGCTCTCTGCTTGAATGAGACAGTCGTCCAAGTAAGGATATATTTGTATACTTCTTTGTCTGAAAAAAGCAATTACTGGTGCCAGGCACTTTTGTAAAGACCCTGGGCGCAGTAGATAAGCCAAAGGGCCGTGCAGAGAATTGGTAATGCATTAAGCCAGCCTTGAAACGGAGGTTTCTTCTGCATGATTCCCTTATCAGGACATGCAGGTATGCCTCTTTTAGGTCTAATGTCACCAGCCAAGCATTCTTGCCCAGCATGGGCAGAAGCTGCTGCAAAGTTAGCATTTTGAATTTTGGAATGTCCAGGAATGTGTTCAAAATTGATAAATCCAGTATTGGCCTCCAGGCCTGGTCATTTCTGGGTCCCAAGAACAGTCTAGAGTAAAAACCTTGTCCTTTTTCCTGTTCTGGTACTTGCTGAATAGCCCCCATATCCATGAGGGACGTAACCTGTTTCTCTGCCTCTGCCCATTGATTTTTTGGCAGATCTGGCCAACCGTTTGCCTTTGGCAGAGTATGGAAATGGAATCTGTATCACTGTGATACTATGTTTAGCACCCACTTGCCCTGGGTTATTAACTGCCAATTTTGAGCAAAAAGTGCTAATTTTCCCCCTAAGGGTGCTGCCAAAAGGTAAGTGCTTGGTGATGGCAGAAGGAAGTCATTGGGATTGTCTTCCGTAGGGTTGCACTTTATCTCCTTCAGATTTGGAGGTAGTAGCACCCCTTTGCTTTGACCTGTAAGAATCTTGTGCCTGGTATCTAGAACCTTTAGGGCGTCTGGATTTGCCCCTTTGAGGTCTGTCAGACACAGGAAAGGACAAATTTTTTTGTAGGCCAGTGTCTACTGAATTTTGGTGGCTGCACTTGTAAGAAGTCTTTTACAGTTTGCATAGACTTAGCTTTGTCTTCCATTTTCTTTAAAACCTCTTCTGCCTTAATACCAGAGTATCATGCTGTAAAGGTGCATCCAGTAATTTAGCTTTAAAATGATCAGGCAAATTTTGCACTTTTAGCCAGGCATGCCTCCTAATCACAGTTCCAGTAACTGCGGCCCTGCAGAAGGTCTCTAAGGAATCAAAACCACATTGCAAAGTCTGCTTTCCAACTTGTTCAGCTGCATGCAATAAGTCCTGCAATTATTTATTTTCTGCACATTCAGAAATCAACATAATTTTCTGTTTCAGCAATCCCATAACATGCTGTTGATACATGAGCATATGAAACTGGCAGTTTAAGGCTCTAATTGCCAAGGTTGCAGATGTATAAACTTTCTTTCCCCATCTATCCAGTGCCCTTGAATCTCTGTCAGAGGGGGTAGGAATTTTTGCTGTTGAGGCCTTAACTCTCCTTGGACCCTGTGAAATAGTTTCAAAGGTGAGCAGCAGGGTTTCTAAATAAAAATTTGTGCAAGTCAGGGACCCTATAATATCTGTCAGGCTTGCTGGGAGCCGGAGGTAAGGAGTCAAGAGTCAAGCTTGACCCGAAAACGCATCATCCACAATGTCTAAAACAGGGGGTATTGGCTAAAGGCCTGTGCTGAGGAAGAAGGAAATCCGTGAGCCTCTTTTTTTGATTCTGAGAAATCTTGACTCTCTCAAGTGAAAATGCTCCCTCAAAGTATGCAAGGTTTCTCCAAATGAATAATCCTCAGGAGGTGATGCAGATGGGATAGATTCCTCTGCATTAGAATCCTCATAGGGAGGAATAGATAATTCCTAATCAGAAGAGGAATCAGAAGAAATAGAAACCTGATCTGAAGATTCATAACCAGTGTCTTGCCTAGGCCTCTTATCAGGAGGGGGTTGGGAACCCCTGATCAAGGTAATTAGGTCTTCAGCCATTTTGATCATCTGTTTTTTAGGCATAGCGGCCTGTGCACGTGGCTCATGCATCATTTTTTTAGCTTTAAGAAGTTACTTTTGTCTTTGGTTTTGCAGCTGTCATTGGTTTTATATCAAAATGTTGAGGTCTGAATACACCCTCGGAAGCCGGTGCCTACTCAACAGCTCCAGACCCATCCGAGACATCCGTGGGTACAAAACTTTGAGTATCTTGTGGCGTGCCAGACTCCATATGGGTCTCGGTAGGGGCCTGTGACTCAAGTATCTGGTATCAGGGGCTACGAAAGCGCCTCACTGAGTACCGGCAAACCGGCGACTGGCTTAGGACAAGCTTCGTCTGTTTTGGACCTCAACGGTCTGTCCCTGTCCTTTCTTTTGCATTGTTTGCTTACTCCGGTAGTCGGATTGCTATCCGACGACATTTCTGGGTAGTTAAATCTGTTTCCAAAATATTTTGAGGAAAACATATACTGACGCTTAATAGTGTGTTGGTTAAATCTAGCAGAAAACCGACAGCCAGGCACGTTGTGATCAGGGCCTAGGCAAGGAATACAGTATAAATGGAAATCCTTATGAGGTATTTGCTTCCCACAAGTAATACAATTATTAACTTTTTCTGACATCGGAATGGAGCAAGAAAAAAGTTTCCCCAACGGGGTACTTAGCTTTAGTGAAGACTTCAGTTCTGAAACACGAACTCGAAAATTTCAGGAGTCGGCTGACTGGCACTTGCGAACTGCTTCTGCTTCAGGCACCGCGCGGCAAGAAAGACTAAAGAAAATGGCTTCAGCTGCTTGCTTTATACCCCCTGACGTCATGGAAGAGGAGACAGCAACTGACGCAGGACCCAAGACTTTGGTATTCAGGCCAACTGAGGGCAACCTGCCAGCAGATTACCCCAATGTAATGACTGTTACAGTGAAACACGAAGAACATCATACTTTGCCCAGCCTTGTAAACCAGGTTCACTAGATTTTGCATAAATTAAGTAATGTTGGGTATCACAAGGTTAAGTCTGTAGTGTCGCTACATGGTCTGCAACACTGTTATTGCCATCCTGGCAAAAGCAGGATAAATACGCAAATTAAAAAAGCTGATTCTGACAGTAGTAAACGGAAAGCCAACAAAGTTTGCCAATATAATAAGTAATAAATAATAATAATGGATAACTAACACTCCATCACAAAACTGTCCACCACAATAAACAAACAAAAAGCTGACTATCTGTTGTAGAAAAAACAATGACCCAGCTGGAAGAATAAAACACTTTATTAACCATCGGTAAGTGTTTTCATCATAAATATAGCCTGAAGAAGTATTTGTGACAAAAACACTTACTAATGATTAAAGAAGTGATTTGTTCTTTCACCAAAGTTCGTAAAAAATAAATCAGTCTCCTTATATCCACTGTCTGTCAGGAATAATTTCTAGTAAACAAAGACACATTATTAATGTGATAAAAAAAAAATCAGACAGAAATCTAATGCGACATCCAAGAGATTTATACCATGTTATCATTCTACACCTTTCAAAATCGAATGACACTATGTTCAGAAACAAAATCATGAGGAAAAAAAAACACAGCCAAGTGTCTGAAATATATATCTTCAAATTACATTAAACTGCTCAAGTCCGAAGAGATAGAAAATCTTACTGTAACCGTGTGATCGTCCTCACAATTTTGTCTTTTGGACGTAACACAGAGATTATCAGGTCTCAATTATAACCAACTTATTATATGTACAAGACACGGACACCAAGAAATTCACCTCAACAATGAAGTCAGAGAGGTAAATCCATGTCAGGAACACACAGCAACCTGAATTAGAATCAGATGTTTCATAATTCATTGGCGTGAGCAAAGCGTTGCCTGCCCTCATATACCCCAAAAGTTAGGCAAAAACAGACACTTGCCAAGGAGAGTTCAACCTCTACAGAAGAGTGGCAGGAAGCATAAACAGCTTTAAAAGCTTCACTGAATCAAGTGTTTAATGGGTTTTAAAGTTGTTTGCAGTTGTGACTGCTATTCACTGTCTAGCATGAGACTACAGCTTAGCAACCCGTTTGCAATCCCACTGCTATTCTGTTGTGGCTGCTATTCACCGTCTAGCATGAGACTACAGCTTAGCAAGCCATTTGCAATCCTGCTGCTATTCTGTTGTGGCTGTTATTCACTGTCTAGCATGACACTACAGCTTAGCACTGTTAGGGACTGCTTATCAAAACAACTCAACAAGCTCAAATTTTCCTGAATTTTAGAAAATAACTGCTGTGCTTCATGCACTGAACAGTTACTGCAATCTGCACAAACAACCCAAAGTGCAGTGGTCTAACACACACACACACACACACACACACACACACACACACACACACACACACACACACACACACACACAAACAATAAATGACAAAAAACAGATTCTTAGTATACCCCTTGTCCTCAAGCTAAAGGGTCAGAGAGCAATAATACCCAACAGTGTGGTCATTACAAGGAAGAAAGTACAGTTGTGTACACTTACCATAAATGTAGATGTTCGAGTGTATTCACTTTTGCAGTCATTACATTTGTGTTATATGCTTGCAGTAGCCCTCAGTCGGCCTGATTAACAAAGTCTTGGGTCCTGCATCAGTTGCTGTCCTTTCTTCGATGACGTCAGGTCGTCAGGGGTATAAAACATGCAGCCAAAGCCATTACATCAGTTTTTCTTGCCCCAGATGTCAGGTGCCCCCCTAATGGGAAGCAATTAAATCTATAAATACAAGGATATACCTCCAACAAAAAAGCAAATACACCAAAACGCTTTTTGAGCATAGTAAGTGAGAGTAGAGGTATAGCCAAAAAAGAAGGGGGCTGGAGGGAGGGTAACCAGGACTGCAACAGTGAATACACTTGAACATCTACATTCATGGGAAGTGTACACAACTGTACTATGTTCTTTGTGTTTCATTGTTGCAGTTATTACATTTTGGTAGATTCCCAAAGCTAAGGTTGGGAGGAGGATTTTAAATAGAATTAGGACCAGCTATAAGGCCCTGCAAGACTGCCGTGGCAAAACCAACTCTGGATTTAGAGAAAAATGGCAAATGATAATGCTTGGTGAAAGTATGTACAGAACTCCAGGTAGCAGCTTCTAGGATGTCCCTTGTAGGGGACACTGCTGAGAAAGACTGTAGAGGTAGATGCAGCCCTGATTGAATGGGGTCTGATGCCCTGTGGGATAGGTTTTCCATGGCGCTTATAGCAGAAATGAATGCAGTGGCCTATCCATTTTGAAATGGTTTGCTTTGAAATAGCTTTCCTCTCTGTCCCTACAGCAAATGCCACCAGCAGTTGTTCAGATTTCCTTTGAGGTTTAGTCCTATCCAGGTAGAATCTAAGCAGTCTGTGCACATCTAAGGAGTGCAGTATCCATTCCCCTTTATTCTATGGGTTAGGAAAGAAGGTAGGCAAATGAATGGAGTGATGAAGAGCCACACTGGATAACACCTTGGGCATGAAGGAGGAATTGGTTCTGAGGGACACCCTCTGCATGAAAAATGATGAAAGGCTCCACTGCCATAAGGGCCTGTAATTCAGATACCCTTCTTGCAGAAGTGATTGTTAAAAGGAAAGCGGTTTTCCAGGAAAGATATTTTAAATCTGCAGTAGCAGCTGGCTTGAAAGGAGGAAGAGCGAGTTTCTCCAAGACAAAGTTAAGGTCCCAGGCTGGAGTTGGACCTCTCCTGGGTGGCCTTAAATTTTTGGCTCCTTTGAGGAGCTGCTTGAGCAGTTGGTGAGAGAAGAGGGGAGGCTCTGTGCTATAATGAGCTGAAATGGCTGAGGTATGAATTTTGATGGGAGGAAAAGGACAAGCCCTAATGAAGCATCTTAGTCAAGTATTGTAGAATCTGAGGTAAATTGGGCACTGCTGCGTTCATTCCTTCAGATTGGTTCCAGGTACAAAATCTTTTTCATTTTGCAGCGTAAGATTTTCTAGTACTAGGCCTCCTTGCCTCTAAAATGATATCCATCACTGACTTACTGAGGGATGGTAAAGGAGAGAATAGGTAATTAGCCAGGCTGCTAGGTTCAGGGTTTGCAGCTGAGGGTGCAGAATCTGGTTCTCCTGCTGAGACAACAGGGAAGGAGTCTGAGGCAGGAGCCATAGGCCAAGCGTGACACACTGCGCAAGAGGGGGTACACCAGTGTTGGTGGGGCCAGTCTGGTGCAATTAAAATCGTCCTTGGCTTGTCCTGTTTGATCTTTAGTAGTACCTTGGAGAGCAGAGGCAGAGGAGGAAAGGCATAAACTGACAGGTTTTTCCATCTTAAGGATAGAGCATCCACTTTCCAAGCTAGCTTGTGGGGAATCCTTGTGCAAAATTTGTCCAATTGATGGTTCTGGGGGGAGGCAAACAGGTCTATATCTGGGCTCCCCCATTTGTTTTGTCAACATGTTGAAAATCCTTGGTTCCAGTTTCCACTTGTGTGGGTCCATGAGGTTTCTGCTTAGTCCATCTGCCAGCGTTTTTAGTTTTCCTGGCAGGAATTGAGCTTGTAGATTCACTTGGTAGCTCAAGGCTGTGTTCCACAATGCCATGGCTAGTCTGCAGAGGGGGTAAGAATGTGTACCACAAGTCAGTGGTGTTGTCCGTCTTTACCATTAGTTGTCCTGGAAGAATGTAGTCCTTGAAGGCTGTTAAGAGCATTCTGTACAGTTAACATTTCCTTTTGATTTATGTGCAGGTGCATTTGACTTGGGTTCCATTTGCCCTGAATGCACTTCCCTGCCAGATGAGTCCCCCATGCATAGTCTGATGCGTCTGTTAAGGTTTGGGTGGCAGGGGGTAGTGTGAATGGTAGTCTCCTGTTTTGGTGGCAGGCCTCTGCCCACCAAAGGAACTCTAGGCATAGGCAAGGTATGATAGGAATCCTTGCTTCTAGATCCTGTGAATGTTGACACCATAGGCTTTTGCGATACAATTGTAAGTTTCCTCATATGCAGCCTTGCATATGGAATTAGAAGAATGCATGAGGCCGTGAACCCCAAGGCTTGCAGTATTTGCCTTGCAGATAACTGGGTTTTTGTGGCCACTTGTTTGAAGTAGGTTGTCAAATGAATCCATTTCTCTGGCGTGAGGAAAGCCATCTGGGAAGATGTATTTAAGCTTGCTCCCAGGACTATAATTTGTTGACAGGGTACCAGGTGTGATTTATTTTTGTTTATGGTGTACCCCAGACAAATCAGTACCCGTTGAACAAAGGCCAGATGATTCAAAATATGTCCTGGCTTTCTGCCGGAATTAGACAATCATCCAGGTATGGGTATATTTGAATATTTCTTTGCCTGCAAAATGCAATGACTGGAGCTAGGCACTTTGTGAATACCCAGGGTGCAGTAGATAAGCCAAAGGGCAGTGCAGAGAACTGAGTGCATGTAGCCTGCTTTGAAAAGTAGGTATCTTCTGCAAGACTACAGGACCAGTGAAACCAGCCTATCACCCTACCCAGAATATCCAATCTTTACCATATGGTGAATTTTTAAGGATTTCACGTTTATGTAATGATAATAATGTATTTTTAAAGGAAATACAATTAACAAAAGATATGTTTGTGACAAGAAATTATGATGTTAGATTACTTGAAATTGATATTCAGAAGGTAGTAGGAATAAGACATAATTCACAGAATAATTGTTATAAAAAGAAGGGTAAACGTTATATTGATAATAAAACAAATAACTTTGATGGGAATATTTTCTTAGTGTCCACTTATAATGTTTGTAGTAGTCATATTAAAAGATGTATATTACACTTTTGGGAATTTTTGAAAAAATTTGGGGAATTAAATAATTTAATGGTTAAAAAATTAATTTTCTCTTATAAAAGAGGTAGGAGCATTAGAGGCATGGTAGTACATAGTATATTTTACACTCTGGTTTAAAAAAATTTGTATCAAATTTCTGATTTGGGTGTGTTCCCATGTGGAAACTGTAATGTTTGTCCTTATGTACATAGAGTATTTGCCAGTATTAATAATGTTAGTTTTACTCCTGATGGACTATATAATTGCAGGACACAAAAGGTAATTTATGCAATTAAGTGTGGATGCAATAAGTTTTATATTGGTCAAACAAAAAGGATGTTCAAAGTTAGGTTACTTGAACATTTAAGGGACATAAGAAATAATAAATTAGAGAGCCCTTTAGCGCAACACTTTTGTGAATATCATAATGGAGAAGATGATAGTTTACAAGTGACTATTTTACAACAAATAGCTGGTACTGAATCAGATGTTCATATTGTTGAAAAGTTACTTTTAAGGAAGGAAGCTGTTTTTATTTTAAAATATGGCACTTTGTTACCCAAGGGATTGAATACAGAGTGCTGTTGGAAAAGTGTGATTTAACTTGATTAATTGCATTGTTTTTACCTAATTGATTATTGTTTTATTGTTTTATTGATGTGATTATATAAAGTGTTTTGTAACTGTGATAGTTTACTCCTTGAAGGCTTACTGAGGCCGAGGCGCTAGAGAGAGAAGAATAAACCTGACTTTACTGGTTTCACTGGTCCTGTGGTTTCGTTTTTCTGCTGCTTTTTCCTGTTGTTATTATTATCTTCTGCAAGACTACCTGATAGGGATGTGCAGGTATGCTTCTTTTAAGTCTAGTGTTGCCAACCATGCATCTTTGTCTAGCATAGGAAGCAGCTGGTGAAGAGTCAGCATTTTGAATTTTGGAATCACCAGAAAGGTGTTTAGAGTAGACAGGTCCAGGATAGGACACCATGAATTGCCTTTACTGAGTACTAGGAAAAGTCTCGAATAGAAACTTTGTCCCTTTTCCTCTTCTGGTACCAACTGAATAGGCCCCATGCTTGAGAGAGAGAGTACTTGATTTTGGGCCTCTGCCCACTGATTTGGGAGTAGATCTGGCCACCCACTTGGTGTTGGTAACATGTGGAACTGAAATCTGTACCCTTGGACACTATTTAAAACCCATTTGTCCTGAGTAATGAGTTCCCAGTTTTTGGCCTGCAGACCAATCTTTCTGCCTAAAGGAGCATTCAGTTGGGAAGTGTTTGGAAGATTTAAAAACAAGTCATTGAGACAGTTTTCCACAGGGGGGAGTATTACTACTCCCAGATTTGGGTGTGGAAACCACCCACTGCTTAGTCTTGTGTGTCCCTTGGGACTGAAACCTGGGGTTTCTGCTGTATCTAGGTTTGGCTTGAGAAGACCTAGAAGGGGCTGGAAATGACCAATTCTTAGAGGGCCAGTGCCTTCTAAATCTAGGAGGCTGAACTTGTAAAAAGTCTTTAACAGTTTGCATAGATTTAGCTTTATCTTCCATCTTTTTAAGAACTTCCTCAGCCTTGTTGCCAAACAGGCGGTCCATATTTAAGGGAGCATCCAACAATTTAGCTTTAACATGATCAGGCAAAGATTGCTCCTTACACCAAGCATGTCTTCTGAGCACAGACCCAGTGACAGCAGCCCTGCAAGAGGCCTCCAATGAATCAAATCCACATTGCAAAGTATGTTTTCCAATCTGTTCAGCAGAATGCATTAAATCCTGTAATTCTTTATTTTCAGCACAGTCAGGAATCAACATCATTTTCTGTTTAAGCAATCCAGTAACATGTTGTTAATACTTTAGCATATGAAACTGGCAGTTTAAAGCCCTAAAGGCCAAGGTTGCAGAAGTGTAAGCCTTCTTACCCAATCTATCCAGCACCCTGGAGTCTATATCAGAAAGGGTAGGATTTTTAGCAGTAGAAGCCTTAATGCTCTTGGGTCCCTGTGAAATAGTCTCTGGATCCGCAATAGGATTTTTAAAAAGGAACTTGTGTGAATCAGGAACCCTGTAATATCGGTCAGGTTTTCTGGGAGCAGGGGCCAAAATAGATTCCGAAAAGGCATCATCAACAATTTCTAATACAGGAGATATGGCTAAAGGCCTATGCTGAGGCAGGAGTAAAAATCCCTAAGCCTCTTTTTTGAATCAGAAAAAACCTGGCTTTCCCAGGGGAAATGCGTCCTTAGAGTATGTAAGTTTTCACCAAAAGAAAAATCCTCTGGAGGGGAAGCAGAGGGAATAGAGTCCTCTGCATCAGAATCCTCATAAGTAGGTAAGGGCAAATCGAGAACATCAAAAGAGTCAGAAAAAACAGAATCCTGATCAGAAGATTCATAATCAACTTCAGTCCTAGGTGGAGGCTGGCTTCCCCGATTAGAGTTATAAGATCTTCAGCCATTCTTATCTTTTGTTTTTTAGGCATAGATGCCTGAGCATGCAGCCTGGGCGTTGGTTTCTTAGGCATTGTTCAAGATTTAGGCCTAAATGAGGAAGGAGGCGTTGGTTTAATATGCAAGTCCGTAGGCCTAAATACACCCTCAGAAGCCGGTGCCTGTACAGCGGCTCCGGACCCATCTAAGGTAGAGACATCCGCAGGTTCCAAGTATCTCACGGCATAGAGGCCTGCGAATCAGAAGTAGTGGGTATCAGGGGCTGCGAAACCGCCTCACTGAGTACCAGCAAACTGGCGACTGGCTTAGGAGAAACGTCATCAGCAGCTTTGGACCTCGGCGACCTGTCTCTGTTTTTATTTTTGCGTTTTTTTCGGGATCCCGGTAGTTGGATGGCTAACCGACAACATTTCTGGATAATTAAACCGAGAACTGAAATATTTAGAGGCGAAAATATACTAACGACAGATAGTGCGCTGATTAAATAAAGCACAAAACCAACAGCAAGGTATGTTGTGGTCAGGGCCTAGGCAAGGAATACAGTACAAATGAAAATCTTTGGGAGGTATTTGCTTTCTACAAGTAATGCAATTATTAACTTTTACTGACATCGGTAAGGAGCAAGAAAAAGTTTCCCAATGGGGTACTTAGCTTTAGTTGAAGACTTCGGTTCTGAAACTCGAAAACGAAAATTTCAGGAGTCGGCTAACCGGCACTTGTGAACTGTTTCTGCTTCAGGCACCGCACAGCAAGAAAGGCTGATGTAATGGCATCGGCTGCATGTTTTATAACCCTGACGACCTGACGTCATGGAAGAAGGGACCGAAGACTTTGTTAATCTGGCCACTGCAAGCAGATAAACCAAATGTAATGACTGCAACAGTGAAACACGAAGAACATCTAGACTCACACCTTTCAACTGTTCAGATTTTCTGCTCATATTTTTGGTGCGTTCCTCATACAATTTGTGCTTTTTGGCAAACAGGTCTGAAGTCCCTTAATAGTGACATATATTTGAGTGTCAGACTTCAAGTCCTTCAGAAAATGTATGTTAACACAAACCCTGTTACTCTAGCAACTTTCTAAGTTTATAAGAGCAATATTTAAAATATATCCCCATTTTTGGGCCTCTGTTCACCAATTTTATTTATTATTTATTACACTTGTTAACTGGGAAAGTCCGACTGGGCCAGGAGCCCGTTTTCAGCAGAGGCCCAGGGTGAAAAGCTCCACAACAGTACAATTTATACATTGTCTCAGACAGCATTTGTTCAGTGTACAGTAATATTAGGACATTAATATACAATTATAGTTACAATAACATAAGACAGTTAAGGCAAAAATTGATCCACAGAACAGCATTTCTGGACTTGAGATGTGATAAGTTAACCTTGTACACAGTTCTGTCTGGCTTTGTTCAGATTTCTTGCACTAAGAGGTTGAGAGGCATGAAGGCATGATGCCTGAGGCTTTGGGACCTGTTGCCTGCAATATGTAACCACAATCACTGCATTAAGTCTGTGGGGCATGGAGTAGCTGGTTGACTTGGT
Organism: Protopterus annectens; assembly: GCF_019279795.1. Lineage (NCBI taxonomy): Eukaryota > Metazoa > Chordata > Ceratodontiformes > Protopteridae > Protopterus > Protopterus annectens. The sequence continues at coordinate 69,928,144 of NC_056750.1, read as the reverse complement.
TTGGATGGGGCAAGAGGACCAGGCCACTAATAATGAAGTAAGGGTGTATGGAAAAAGCAAAAAAAAAAAAAAAAATACATATACAGATAGATCTACATCTCTCTGTGTATGCATGCATGTATGTATGTATGTATGTATATATATATATATATATATATATATATATATATATATATACATATATATATATATATGGGTCCCTATCAGATGATCGAGTTACAGAATGCTAAAGACCATATGGTTAAGATTATATGACCGAAGTTTTGCAACCTCGAACACTTAGTACCGACATCGCCATATAGCGTGGAACTCAGAATTTGCCATTTTCCTCAATGTAGTGCACTGTAGCAGGAGGTGCGGGGGTACATTTTTCTGTTTTCACTTTTTTTCAAGGCTGCAAAACTTGGGTCACATGGTCTTGACCATATGGTCTTCGGCATTCTGCAACTCTATCATCGGCTAGGGACCCCTATATATATATATATATATATATATATATATATATATATATATATATATATATATCTATCATCATCATCATCCCCTTTCTCCCATTTACATGGGGTCGGGGTATCGTATTAACTGTCGCCAACTCTCTCGATTCAGTGCCACTCTCCTGCCTTCTTCAACATTCATGCCCGACTGTCGCAGATCTTTTTCATACAATCCATCCACCTCTTTGCCGGATGCCCTCGCTTCCTCTTACCTTCTTCCTGTCTGTCCCAAATCTCCCTCACCAGATTGTCGTCTGCTTTTCTACACATGTGCCCAAACCACCGTAATCTGTTCTCTTTGATCTTTTCTGCAATTGGAGCTACTTTGGCTTCTGCTCTTATGTCCTCATTTCTTCATCTGTCCCACAGTCCTTTCTCAGGCACTTCATTTCCATCACCTCTAGCTTCTTCAACTGTTCTGCCTTTACTGCCCAGGTTTCTGTACCATACAGTAGTACTGGTCAAACCAATGTCTTGTACACCTTACTTTTCAGCTTCTTTGGCATTCTTCTGTCATAGACTACACCTGATTCTCTATGCCAGTTGGCTGCAGCCCCTCTGATTCTAGCTTTGACCTCTTCATTCAGACTACCCTTCTCCTCAACCACCCCTCCCAGATACTTGAAGCTGTTTACCTGTTCCACTATCTTCCACTCTATCTCTATCCTCAGTTTCTTCTGATTTCCCTAATCTACTGCCATTACCACTGTCTTATATGTGCTTAGTTTCATCCCATGTGCCTTCAGCTTTGCATTCCATTCTCCTATCCTTTGCTGAAGTTGTAGATCAGAGTCTGCCTGTACTGCCACATCGTCTGCATACAGCAGCTTTGTTGCTCTGACCCCTCCAACCTGTTTGCTGATGTAGTCCATTACCAGTATGAACAGCAGTGGGCTCAGAGCTGAACCCTGGTGTACACCCACTCCCACTGGGAACCCCTCAGTGAGGCCAAACACTGTTCGTACTTGAGTCACTGGGTCCTTGTACATAGCCTGTACTAATTCTACCAATGTTTCTGGGACTTCAAACCACCGTAGTACTGCCCAGATCAGCTTTCTTGGGACCTTGTCATATGCTTTCTCCAAGTCTAGGAAAGCCCAGTTTGACTCTCTCCTCTTCTCTAGTTTCTTCTCAGGTATCTGTCTCAATGCAAACATTGGGTCAATTGTGCTGCATCCTGATCTGAATCCGAACTGTTCATCTCCCATCTTACATTCTACTATTCTGCATATCCGTTTATCAATCACCCTCTCCAGAACTTTCATGCAATGTGGTAGGAGTTTGATGCCTCTACTGTCCACAGTTGTTGATGTCCCCTTTGTTCTTGTACACTGGCACGAGTATGCTTATTCTCCAGTCATCTGGAATACGCCTTTCTCTCCACACTGCAATTAGTACACTCAGGAGCCATTTCTCCCCTAGCTCACCCAGCATCTTTATCATATCTGCTGTGACCTCATCTGAGCCTGCTGCTTTCCCTGACTTCATTTTCCTTAGTGCTGCTCTTACTTCTTCTAAGCTGGGCTCCTCTTCTACTCTCATTGTAGGCTGTTTCTGGGGCAGTACCGCTTCTGTGGGGTTTTCTTCATTCAGAAGCTGCTGGAAATACTCCTTCCATCTGCCTTTGTTGTCCTGTGGACTGGTGAGCAGGTTGTTGCTGGCATCCTTTATGAAGGGTTTCTGACTATCTTCTTTATCTTTCTGTCTTTGCCTTGCAACCTGGTATAGTTTCTTTGTGTCCCTTACTGAGTCACTTTCCAGAGACCAGATGGCTTAGTGGTTAAGGTCTTCGCCTCCAATGCACAAGGTTCGATCCTGACCTCCGACTAATGCCTGTTTGGAGTTTGCATGTTCTCTTTGTGTCTCCGTGGGGTTTCTCCCATGTTTGAAAAACATGCTGAGTGTTTCCATCTCAAACTCACTAATGAATGGAGCTGTGGGCAGCAGCACAGACTCTACATGGTGCCCAATGGGGGGAAGAGTTGTAAAAAAAACCAACCGCTTTGGGCATCTATTGTGGTGCGCAGTATCCTCAAGATAGGAGAACACGGATCACAAACTGCGCGCCGTGGCAGGGCTAGCCACTCGACGGTGTAAAATATGGCTCTAGGTGATTCGGTCATGTTGACTGTCGCCAAAAAATGGGCATGGGTAGTTACCGGTGATAAGTGGGTTGAGGACCCGGCCTACTCTCTGACCCATGCCAGGGACCCATGCTAACGGTGGGAGGGGTATATGTGCCCCTATTGGCCAGTGTGTGCCCGCCATAAAAGCCCAGCAGCCCTGGGTCAATAGGCTACTGGCTGTCCGGTGTCTAGTTGCCCAGCCTGGGTTACCTGGGATAGCTCTGTGGAGTGAAAGCTGGACATAAAACCAACCAACCTGCCAAACATGAACTGAAAATTGCTACGCTTAATGTAGGTTCACTGACAGGACGCAGCTTAGAAGTCGATGACATGATGATACGGAGGAGGCTGGACATCCTATGTATCCAAGAGATGAGATGGAAGGGCAGTGCAACAAATATATATATATATATATATATATATATATATATATATATATATAAAAATTTTAGGTCACTGATGTCAGACACATGCAATTACAACTCACCCCACAGACACACACACACACACACACACACACACACACACAAAGAATTCACTTTATTATTTGTACATAGTTTCAATGACTTGCTGTGATTTAATTAATTAGTTTACCCATAAAAAACAGCTGCCCTACTGTAATGTATTTTAGTTTGTTGTTGATCGATGCAATGCAAACCCGTACAAGCACTCATTCTCATAACTGTTCCTGCAACTCAATCATAGGGACCTATATATATTATATATATATATATATATATATATATATATATATATATATATATATATATATATATGCTACTCAATGCTAGAAGTCTAAATCTCAAAATGCACTCACTCGAGGCACTCCTTAAAATGGAGAACATCGATATCTGTGCAATGACTGAGACCTGGTTGAAGGCTCCAGAGAGCACCCCTGCACTACCAGGCTATAACTCATACCACACTTTTCGGCCATGTAACCTGGACCGGAACACCAAAGGCAGAGGTGTGTCCATATTCATTAAGGATATCCACAACCTCCAGGCTAGTTGCTCAGCATAATGCAGCCGAGGTTATCTAAGTGCAACTAAGTCTGGGCAAAACTGCAATCCAAATTGTAGCTTGCTTCAGATCACCCACCATGCCCCAGGATTCCCACTCCTCTTTTCTTGATGTACTGGAAAATATTACGTTTCAACCAAACACCCTAATAATGGGCGATTTCAACTACCCCACCATTAACTGGGAAAACTACTCATGTACCAACTCCTTTGCTCAATGCCTTCTGGAATTCATAAACTCCAATGCCCTGGATCAACGTATCCACACCCCCACCAGGGGCAACAATATCCTAGGTCTAGTCATTACCAACATGAGTGACCGGCATACCTCTCAACCTGGAAACATCAAAAATCTGGACAAGGCCCATAAAAAATAGGTACAAATCTGTACCCAGATTAACATAATATTTGCATATATAATTATGTAACCCCACCCACTCCAATGGAATTATGGGATACCAACTTTCAAATGCAAACTGAAGAACAGACAATCAAAATATGGCACCAGAGTCCCCCTGCAGCCATTCCAATGTCCCATTACCTGGCTATTTTGCCCCATTTACCATAAACACAAATGTGTGCAATGCATGCATACTGCTTTACTTCTACAATGATTATTTGGATTTTATTTTTACATTTTATAGCACAACACACAAATACTAATAGATATCTGCTAAACAAAGCAAATTGGCAATACTGTCTCACAATGAAAATAGACTTGGCATTAAAACTTCTCTGCCCTTGACATTCACATTCATTGAAAACCACACCACATCCAAAGAAAATGCATCCGTTTTCAAATCATAGCCCCCTTGCACATGAAACATACATGTGTTCTTTGATACACCTTCCTGACTGTATTAAATTACATTCCTCGTATAAAATAGCACACTTGTTATAGCACATTTTAAAATGTATTGTTTTGAACATTTTTCTAGTAAGCAATGCAACAAAATTCATGAACCAATAATGACAAAACTGCCCAATTCAGAAAATTTCCATTATAAAAGTCTACTCAAACTTCTACAATCCACCAGTGTCAGTAAATATGAACAATCTCTGCGGAAGTAAAAAATCATCTAAATAATTCCACATTAAAGAGATCTGAAACTAATAAAAAGGTTGCTGCTAGCAAACAACTTAATATTTCATTGTTTCATCTACAAATAAAGTGCCTGTTGCCCTTGAGGAATAAATTGTCTATGTTGCATTAAAAATGATAAGCTAGTAATATTGCAATAGGGAATGGATGCCACACTGATAACAGGTTCATAGTTACTCGGTATCTCTGCTAAAGAGGACATTCTCTGGACTGCAGAATCCACCCCCTTTAAAAGTACAACACAGTACAGCAATCCATCTACATACTGTGGGAATAGAACCCACAGCCTTCTGCATCAAAAGCTAGTATTCTCCTGTTGTGCTAAAGAAGTAATGCCTGCAGTATGTAATCACCATTCAAAAGAAGTAATGCCTGCAATAAAGAATCTTAATTCAAAAGAATTAATGCCTGCAAGCTGAGCTGTTAAGTAAAAAGAACCACCATTCAAAATAAGCACAAGTAAAGCTGCCAGTTCACACACGTTACGCCTGCAAACTGAGCTGTTAGCCTGTTAAGTAAAAGGAATCACCATTCAGAATAAGCACAGGAACAAAGTAAAGCTGCTGTTTCACACATATTATGCTTGTAAGCTGAGCTAAACACACACACTCACAAAAGTAGTTAAAGTTGCCATTTCTCTTAGCTCTAATGCCACTGCCTGCAACTGAGCTAAACAAAGTAAAGAAGATGCCGTTTCACATACATGTTATGCCTGCAAGCTGGGCCATTAAGAAAAAGGAATCACCATTCAAAACAAGCACAGGAACAAAGTAAAGCTGTCGGTTCACACACATTATGCCTGCAAGCTAAGCCTTTAAATAAAAAAGAATCACTCGCTATTCAAAAGTGGTTCAAGAAGCTGTGACCAAAAAAAAACAAACTCCGTACTACAAAAAAAGAAGGGAACAGACTCCAACCACGAATGACAGGCTCCTTCATCCAAAGTCCACAAGCGCAAAGCAGTCAGCAAGCCAAAGTCCGACAATAAGGGATACCAGTGCAGCTTATTGTCGGACTTTGGCTTACTGACTGCTTTGCGCTTGTGGACTTTGGGTGAAGGAGCCTGTCATTCGTGGTTGGAGTCTGTTCCCTTCTTTTTTTGTGGTTCAAGAAGCTGCCATTTCTTTCAGCCGTTATACCTGTAAGCTAAACATACTCTCATAAGTTATGCCTGCATTCTGCAAGCTGAGCCAAGCACAGTAAACAAAGTAAAGAAGCTTCCATTTCTGCGAGCTGCTGCTGAGCCGTTAAGTAAAAGGAATCACTGTTCAAAGGTAATGCCTGCAAGCAGCTGAGCCAAGCACAGTAAACAAAGTAAAGAAGCTGCCTTTTCACAGACACACACACACTGCATTTGCCGGCTTTACACAGCAAAGTACCTTCTGTCAACGGTCCTTTCTGTCTGGTTAGTCCTCCTGCAACAGACACTTTCAGCTCTACAGTTGCCAGTTGAAGAAATCCTGCCCAAACAGCAGTGCATTCCGAGTCAGACTGGCTTAAAAAGTAAATAAATCCTCCTGCCGTGGCTTAGAGATATCCTGTGTTCTACCGCCCGAACAGCAGTCCACTATTCAAACAGATGTGCGGCATGTTGACGGAGCTGACGTCATCGCGCATGTGACGTCAGCTCCGAAAGCACGAAAATCAAAAAAATACTTTTGAAAAATCAGAAATAATGGGGTACCACTCAGGAATCATGGCACCCCATTATTGGGACCCCAAAACTTAATAAGATCCGAGTAATTCGGGACAGTTGAGAGGTCTGGTGACCGGTGTTCCACACCTGAAGTCAACGCCTCATTGGTCCGATCCGACCATAAGCTAATTACCCTAGATATTCACATTCTGCCCCCACCCCCACATTAAGGAAACCATGGTAAAAAATTTCTCCAAAGCCAACTTCATGCTTCTTAAGACAGAAGTGGTGAATGAATCCTACACAATTGCACTTTATAAGCATTTACATGAGTGCATGGATCGTGCTATCCCAAACAGAACCAAGACGCTATCCTCCAAATAAAAGGAAGCCAATCTGGTGGTCCCCTGCCATAAACAAACTGTACAACAGAAGGAAGAAACTGTTGCAAAAGAGAGTAAAATCCCATGAGTGGAGGAGCTCCCTGGTCCGCCTCAGTAAGAAGCTGTGATCCTGATAAAATCCTCCAAAGCTAGTTATGAAAACAAAATCGCCACTGATTCTAAAGACAACCACAAAGCATTCTATAGCTATGTCAATAATCTCCATGGCAACATTCAGATCTGCTCTGAGTTACAGCACAATGGCACTAAATATACAGACCCAACTGATATTGCCAACATCCTGGCAGATAGGTTCAGTGCTAACTCCCCCCCCCCTCTCACGCCCATCTCTATACCGGAAGAATGCAAAGTTCCTGTAATCACGGCTGCACAGGTAAAAAACACACTCTCCAAAGCCAAGAACACAGCATCCATGGGACCAGACAATGTCCCAGGCTGCGTTCTACACGAACTACAGAATGAACTGGCACCCCACCTAAGTATCATGTTCAATCATAGCCTCACCTCAGACTTTATGCCTGCTGAATAGCGCACAGCTATGGTTATCCCACTCCAAATGGGGGGAGCCACCACTGACCCCGGGAACTACCGCCCCATTCGCCTGACAAGCCTGGTCTGCAAGGCCATGGAATGTATCATCATGGAACTTATAAACAAAGACACTGGTAATCTCCAAACTCTGGACCATACCCAGTTTGGGTTTGTAAAAGGCAGATCAAGTCTCCTAAACCTGATAGACTTCTTTGAAGCAGTCACCAAAGCCGTAGACAAGAGTAAGGTGGTTCCACACAGCCTATCTAGATCTTGCCAAGGCTTTTGACACCATCCCCCACTCTGGAATTATAGATAAACTCACTAAACTAGGTATAAATCCCTATGTCACATGATGGGTTACCAACTGGCTCACTGACAGAACCCACATAGTGAAAGTAGCAGACTCCAAATCCCACTTCAGACCAGTGACAAGTAGAGTACCACAGGGTTCAGTCCTGGGTCTTCTCCTGTTTGGTATCCACTTCTCTGAAGTACAGGCTAACATAGAAGGTCTTTGGCTAACGAAGTTTGCAGATGACTGCAAACTAGGAGCCATAATCGAAACTCCTAACGATGTGGACATCCTACATAAGGGCCTCACTGAGACAGATGCCTGGTGTCAAAGCCTTGGCCTCAAGCTCAATGCCAAAAAGTGCACTGTCAACCCCTTTAGTAAAAACTCTGTACCCATGAAGTACAACATAGGCGGTAGTATACTTAACACCGAAAGTGTGATAAGAGACCTTGGGACACAGGTGGACAATACTCTCTCCTTTGATAATCACATCGCCACAGTAGTCATGAAATCCTTCTACGTGGCACACCTCATCACAAAAGATTTCTCATCCAGAAAAAAAAGAGATTGTTGTTCCCCCTCTACTCATCACTCATTAGACCCATTATAGAGTACAATGCCCCTTTTGGTATGTACCTCACAAGACATCTACAACAACTGGAAAGGCCGCAGAAATACCTCACAAAGAGGTTTACCAGCCTCAAACAGATGCCCTATGCAGACTATCTCAAAAAACTCCAGCTTTACTCCGTCGCATATCGCCTACTCAGAGGTGATCTCTGCTTAACATACAAAGCTATGTCAAACCCAGAGCTGCTGGACATGCTCCACTTAAAGAAATCCCAATCCCTCCGAGCTACACGCTCTAGGGACCTAAACCTTGTCATCACAATAAACAGAACATGCCGGAGGGATAGATTCCTGTCCAAGAGACTTCCCATACTCTGGAATAAACTACCTATCTATATCAAACAAAGCTCCTCATTAGCACTCTTCAAGAAGAATCTTGATGATTGGATGGGAAATAGGAAATTCACCCCGGGGATCACCTGTGTGGCTCTGCTCGACAGGGGCACAGGAAAATAACTTTCTTGGGTGGCAAAAGCCAGGGTACCTTTTTGGCCCCAGGGTCGATAGCCTAGTACCTACCTATGAACCTCAATGGTGACTGGAAAGAGAATGGAAAGATCTTGTAACTGCTGTTGCAACAATTACTTGCATTAGTTTATTTTTTATTTCTCTTCATTTCTAAATGTAGATTTCTTTTTATCTTATTTGTTTTAAGTTTTCTGTTCTGTTAAGAGTTTTAAGAGATCTTGACCAGGGTCAGTTAGAAAATTTAGCAAATAATTCATTTGCGAATACTGAATAACATCAACTAATTAGTTGGAGGAGCTGAGAAATGGCATTCCCCATTTAGCTAGAAATATTTGGAGGCATCTCTATTTAGGTGGAGTGCTTGCCTGGTTTGCTGTACTTTGCCTGAATCCTGCTGATCTCTGTCTGCACCACTTGCCCAACTGTTGTTGTGTTCTTAAACTTGGTGGCTTTTGAGTTGCCCGCTCCTACTATAAATCTGATTTTGGACACTCCTCCCCATCACATCTCAAAAGCTCATTTTACTGAGTACAGAGAGATCAGTTGGGAACCCCCCCCCCCTTAGTTTCTTAACCTTGAATTATCTTTTGCTTCCTCCCTTCCCACTTAACTTAAAAATGCACTTTATTCAGCTGCTTTTACTGTATTTGTCCTTCTTCCTACTATATGACTTTATTTTGCTTATGTTGCTTGTTCTTAAAAGTGTTCAATTGTATTTATTGTGCTGCATTTACTACTGCTTGTTAGTAGCCTGATTAAATTGTAACTGTTATTCTAAGCCTCTTGGTTTTGGTTTAAGCACTTGGGCTTTAGGCCATTTGTTTTGTGGTCTACACTCTTGTGGGAGAAGAGAGTAGCCTCTGTCCTTCTAAGTGGGGAATTGCTGGTTGAAAGCTTATTGTGCCAGTTGTTCTAAGTGTCTTTGTTCCAGTTTAAGCACTTGGGATCCAAACCAGTTACTTTACATTTGGCAGATTTGTGGTCTACACCCTTGTGGAAGTATTCTACTGAACTGCTGCTTTATTTAAACTGTTTTTTTTTTTTTTTTTTTTGCTGCTGCTGTGACTGGTTCTCTGGACTTTGAATATCTAGTACTTCTGCATTTTATAGCATTGGTTAGAGTCAGACTTGCTGAATCTTGACTGTTATCGCTTGAGCATTAAAACCAGCCATCTTACATTAAGAAGGCCCCCACCTGCACCCTTGTGGCAGAAGTGTGCAGCCTAGGACCCACCTGAGTTGGGGATTGCTGGAATAAGGTCAGTCTTTGGGCTTTCCCACTGGTTACTTTATTTTAAAATCATTTACCTTCACTTGTATTTAAGCCTTGCATTTGCACATAGCTGCACATCAGGGCGGCACAGTGGTGCAGCGGTTAACGTTGTCGCCTCACAGCAAGAGGTTCTCTGGTTTGATTCTTGGCTGGGGTGCCTTCTGTGCGGAGTTTGAATGTTCTCCCTACATTCGCGTGGGTTTCCTCCGGGTACTCTGGTTTCCTTCCACAATCCAAAGACATGCGTCTGGAGCCTTTCTCCCCAGGTCTCCGCTGAAAATAGGCTCTGTCCTAGTCGGAATTTCTCAGTCAACAAAATGATAAATAAAAAATAAATAAATACATGTAATGGGGTTTAGCACAGCTGTGTATAGCCATGCATACAAAAAAATGCCTAAAAAGATCATTTTCCCTAGATATCTGCTAGGGATCCCTCCTAAGCTCCCCTGCTTCACTGTGACTGCTGCCCTGCAAGCAACTCAGTTGTGCGTTGTGAAGCACTGGATGCAGTTGTCTACCCCTAGCCCTCCATAGAACAGCCACTTTTTGTTAGGCTTATAGCAAAACCCACTCCCCACTAGTTACTACAGTATATACCTGCCATAATGGACGGACAGTTTCCCACCATTTCTCCAGCCAACCTGATTGACATTTATTTTTATTTATTTATTTATTTACATTTGTTGACCGGGAGTGTCCGACTGGACATAGGTCCATTTTCAGCGGAGGCCTGGGGAGAAAAACTCCACAGTTAAAATATACAGACAGTAGTTACATTGGATTTACATAGCAATTGACAATTTGATTAACATAGCAATTAATTACAAACATAGTTACAGATGAAGAATATAGTACATCAGTAGACAACTAGAATCTTTATCTGCGAAGTACATAACAGGCATTAACAACTGTTACAATAAGAAGTTCCTGCTGTATAACAAGTAGTAGGCTTATGAGCATCTGAGCTTGCTATAATCAAGGTAATTAGTGGGGTGGAAAGAAAGGTAGTGGTTGGATGAGGTGGGTGATATTAGAGTGGGAGTTGCAAGGGCATAGCCAACATGTTTTTAGGTGCACTTTTAGTAAAGTTTTGAAGTGGGTGCATGATGGTACGGAGGTAATTGTGGGTGGGAGGGAGTTCCATAACTTGGCTATGGTGCAAGAGAATACTGCTTCACCAGCAGAGTTATTGGCTCAAGTCATTCACTCATAGACATCCTGAGGTAATACAGCAATTGCCTCATGTATACTGACAACCAATTATTCCTAAAACAAACAAGTACAACATGTGAGAGACCTATACTATGAATTTGGAATCCATTCTCTCACATAACAAAAAACAGATCTCAAACAGGTTGTCAACACACAAACTTAACCTCTTTCACATAACAAGCTCACAACAAAAACTCACATATGCAGAGGTACCCTCTATTAGCCTATCTAAAGATCACAGATGTCTCAAGCGCAAACCTACAACATACACTGCAGACCCAACAGAATCCACTACACATAACACACAACAGTGTCTCAGCCAATAAGCTCCCAAGGCAGAACACCTCAAAATGCAAATGTCTTGGTCATAGGCGACTCCATAGTGAAATACACAGATGTCCCCTCACCAGGCTGAAAAGGAGAAGGTCACGGTCAGCTGCCTGTCAGGTGCCAGGATCTGCCAGATAATGCACGCACTCAAGTCTCTCAACAGAAAGTACCGTTATGACCGTCATAGTCCATGTTGGTGTGAATGACTTGAGATGTACCTCAATGGACTATATGAAGAGAGACATGACTGAGCTCTCAGATTATGTGTCCCAGGCAGGTATGCCCAAGCCCTAAGCAGCATTCTGCCTTCACCCAGGATGATGCCACAATATAAACAAAAAATGATCGACTTCAACAATTGGTTGAGCTTCTGGTGTCAATCCAGGGGGATCCTGTCAGCCTGGGATGATATGGTCGACAGTACAGACAGCCTATCTTCACTTAGCCAAGGCTTTTGATACAATCCACCACTCAGGCATCATTGAGAAACTCACCCAGCTGGGAATTAACCCATATGTCACTAGATGGGTAGCCAACTGTCTCACTGAGAGAACGCATAGAGTCAAAGATGGGGATTCCACCTCTACCAGCACTGCAGACCAGTTACCAGTGGTGTACCACAAGGATCTGTGTTGGGCCCTCTACTATTTGGAATCTATTTCTCAGAAGTCTGGGCGAAAATAGATGTCCTGTGGCTTACCAAGTTTGCCAGTGACTGCAAACTGGGTGCAATCATCGAGTCCCCCCAATGATGTTGACATATTACAAAAAGGACTTACACAGACAAATGATTGGTGCCAAAGACATGGCCTTAAACTAAAGGCAAAAAATGTGTTATCATTCCTTTCAGAAAAGTGGAAATCCCTACAAATTACAATATTAACAGTACCCCCCTTAGTTCAAACTCTGTGGTGTGAGATTTGGGAACACAGGTTGACAGCAACTTTAATTTCAATCACCATGTCCAAAGCGGTAAGGAAGGCCGTCTACATTGCACATCTCATAAGTAAGGGCATCGCATCCAGAGCAAAGGATGTTATAACTCCCCATGTACTCATCCCTCATCAGACCAGTAATAGAGTACAACACTCCCTTCTGTATGTACCTTACCAGCCACATGCAGCAGCTGGAGAGACCACAGAGGTTTCTCACCAAGAAAATTCAGGGCCTTCAACACATGATCTACATGGACAGACTGAAGGGCTTGTCACTGTACTATGTGTCTTATAGACTGCTGAGAGGCGACTTGTGCCAGACCTACAGAGCAGTGTCAGACCATGCCCTAATGGAAATGCTGCATATTTGCAAGTCAAATGGTACAAGATTCACTTGCTCTAGGGATCTTAACCTAGCCTGCAACATTAACAGGACATGCCAGAGAGACAAATATGTCTCCGAGAGATTGCCACTCCTCCAGAACAAACTCCCAATTCACAATTCCCTATTTAAGCGCAGCTTAGACAACTGGATGGGACTGGTGCTGATTATAGACTAGCGCTGAAAATACAGACCATACAACCTGGTTAATAAGGGAACAAGAGTATAACATGGCTAGGCTTATAAAGGCCCCAGGGTCAATAGCTTAGTAACTTCCTATGAACCTATGGGTTAGTAGTTTCCAGGGTCTGTAGATGGCCCAAACTTTATGCAGAGAGATGACTGTTGCTGTTCTCCATTCATTGGGCACAATGCCTATTTGGAGGTTGCAGTTATATAGCAATTCCAGACATCCTGGCAGGTCATATTTCATGCTATTTAGAAGGCATCCTGGTATGCTGTCTGGGCCCATTGATGCAGTGTTCTTGGCCTTAGAGGAGCATTAAGGACCTGTTCCCTAGTGATAGCAGGGGGAGTTATATTTGATGGTATTCCCTGAGGGAAGGTTGATGAGGAGAGAGGGGTAAAGTTGGAGCTGAATTTGTCGGCCAGAAGGTTTGCTATATCTTCTGGCTCAGTCTAGGTGGCTCCATTTACAATCAGCTCTGCACACAACTGAGTACTTCAAATTTGGCTTTCATGGACTTGATTTGTCCCCAGCTGTTTTTTTTTGGTTTGATAAGAGTGATTTTATCCTGCTAGGTGCTGCACTTCCTAATTTTTGCCATGATTTTCTTCCTTCTGTTACACAGCCTATTGATGATGTGATTCCACCAGGGTGGCTTGTTTAAGTTAGTTCTGTGCTTCTTCCTGGTGGGTACAGCTGCCTCTATGCAAGTATTAACATGCTTTTATAGGTTTCTGTGAACAGTTCCTTGAGGCAGCAGTGTTCTGGGTGTTTATGAGGCCTTGACATTTTCCCAGGTTATCACTTAATAGCAGAAAGTTAACCTTAGAGTAGTTCCTGAATATTTCCGGGTTAGCTGGGGTTCCAGGTTTTAATTTTATTTCAAAGGAGACCATTTTGTGGTCTGACCTTACCAGAGAAGACATTACACTAGGGGTGTGCAGCACTCTGCCATATTAGTGATGACCAGATCCAATACATTTGCACCCCTGGTTGGTGTACTGACAATCTGGTCCAGGGAGTTTGTGTTTATAAAATCCAGAAATCTCTGTGTCTCTACGTTGTTTGTCATATATGACGTCCATTTAACAGTGGGGTAATTAAAGTCACCCATGAATATGGTACTAGGGTGGATGGTGAGCATTTCAATAACTTTAAATACATGTTATGGATTTCCTGGATCACATAGCGGGACATATAGTTTGCAAGGAAGTGGTATGGAATTTTGTCTGTGGTGATTCGAACATGGAGCTGCATCATCCTGTTTGACCAGCCTTGAGGTACATTTATTTTTGATGTAAATCGAAACACCTTCACCGTTGGTCCATGTCTGTGCAGTAGCTGGTCTAAGTGTATGGAAGGCATTACAACTTTGCACTGCTTGTGTGCTCTCAGCGGCGTTAAACTATGTCTCAATGACCAGACATCAGCATTCTGTAGGATGAGGAGAGTTTGTAGGGAGTGGAGCTTTTTTGTTTAGAGTCTTGTTATTCAGCAGTAAAACTTTCAGATCTTCTTTGTTTTGACTTGCTCTGCTGAAAGTACTTTCAGTTTGGCATTGTCTGAAAAAGGCACCATGTGCGGATGACAGTGTTTTTAGCTAACATTTGAAAGCTTAAAGGGAGAGGTACAGACCATCCTTGGCAAAGCAGCGTGGTCTGTTGACCATCTCCTTCTATGCTGGCAAATACTGCACCCCCTTAGAATGACACCAGAAACTAAGCTAATTATTAAAGTCAGCCATTTTCTGTTCATACTGAGACATCATCCTTGGAGAAGGCAAAATGCTGCTCAATGCTAGGTCCATACCAGCCTGGGACACGCTTTCCGAGAGATCCATGACATTCCTCCTTCATATAGTCTAAGGGGGTATTATTTATTGTATTTGTTTAATGAGATGATCGAAATTGGTAGGCAAGCTGCCCCTTTTCTGTGAAGACCTGGGGAGAAAAGCTCCCCAGTAAAACGAGTAAACAGCAAAACAATAGCAAATACATTTCAGACAATAAGTATAAATACATTTTAGGTCAATATAAGTTAGTCAAAGTTTGATAAAGATTTTTTACACAGTGGAATGAAAATGTCATACAGTGTTACACTGGAGGACGAGAAACTGAAAACAAATTATTTATGCTTGCTGTATAAAGCATTATGTTACAAAGGGACACGTGTACAAGGTTTTCTGAAGTACGAAGAGCAGCAGACCAGACTGTGGTTATACCAGGAGGAGTTTGAGAGCCATTTAGTCAGTAGAGGTGTTGCACGGAGAGTAGAGTGGTCCAGGAAAGAGGTTGAGAAAAATGGCGATAATATTAAGGTTACCACAACTAACGATAACTCTAAGGCTCCTGTTCAGGAATTCCTTTATATTATGAGAGGTTCTGACATTTTTAGGTGGTCACTGCTGCTTGTCATCATTTTGGATATATTATTAAAGTTTGTTTTCCAATTTTGCAGTATTATCCTTGACATGATGGTTGAACGTCTCATGCTCTGATCACCAAATTGTCCAGTTAGCATTAGTTTTGCTCTAACTGCAGCCACCAACGATTAGCTTATTAAACACAGCAGGAAATTTGGCAGGTGTAACAGTCTATCAATTTACTTTTGTCTTTCATCAGTAGCTGTATGCTTCCAGTGTTATGAGATGCCTCTCCTCCTGAATATATGTGAAAAGTGCAGTTGTGCACACTTACCATAAATGTAGATGTTCGAGTGTATTCACTGTTGCAGTCATCACATTTGGGTTATCCCTGCCACGATAGCCCTTGGCTGGCCTGAATAACAGAGACTTAGTATTTCTGTGTCAGTTGCTGTTGCTTGAGGACTAACATCAGGTTGTCAGTGGTATAAAGTAAGGCAGCCGATGCCATTACCTCAGTTTTTCTTGCCCTAACCTGTCAGAAGCCCCCAAGTAGGAGGCCAGGTTCTGGAGGAAGAACCCCACCAGTGGAAAATAAATACCAATATGTCCCTTGTAAGGAAAGGAGAACAACAAGGAAGAATGGAAATAAAAGGAGAAAGAGAAGAAAGGGGGATGGTGGGAGGGTAACCAGGACTGCAACAGTGAATACAGAGGGAGGGTAACCAGGACTGCAGCAGTGAATACAGAGGGAGGGTAACCAGGACTGCAACAGTGAATACAGAGGGAGGGTAACCAGGACTGCAACAGTGAATACAGAGGGAGGGAAACCAGGACTGCAACAGTGAATACAGAGGGAGGGAAACCAGGACTGCAACAGTGAATACAGAGGGAGGGAAACCAGGACTGCAACAATGAATACAGAGGGAGGGTAACCAGGACTGCAACAGTGAATACAGAGGGAGGGTAACCAGGACTGTAACAGTGAATACAGAGGGAGGGTAACCAGGACTGTAACAGTGAATACAGAGGGAGGGTAACCAGGACTGCAACAGTGAATACAGAGGGAGGGTAACCAGGACTGCAACAGTGAATACAGCGGGAGGGTAACCAGGACTGCAACAGTGAATACAGAGGGAGGGTAACCAGGACTGCAACAGTGAATACAGCGGGAGGGTAACCAGGACTGCAACAGTGAATACAGAGGGAGGGTAACCAGGACTGCAACCGTGAATACACTCTAACATCTACATTTATGGTAAGTGTACACAACTGTACTATGTTCTTTGGGTTTCACTGCTGCAGTCATCACATTTGGGTTGATTCCCAAAGCTGAGGAAATGGGTGGAGGCAGTCAAGGAAACTAGGGGCTGGCTAGGATGCCCTGCAAGACTGCAGAGGCAAACCCTACCCTGGATTTGGAGAAGAGAGGCAGGTGGTAATGCTTGGTAAAAGTGTGAACAGATGTCCAGGTGGTAGCTTCCAAGATGTCCCTGGTGGGGACTCCTCTGAGGAAAGATGCAGAGGTGGAGGCTGCTCTGGTGGAGTGTGTCCTGACCCCCTTGCGGGGAGGATTTCCACGCTGCTTGTAGCGGAAATGGATGAAGTGTGCTATTCATTTGGAAATAGTTTGCTTGGAGATGGCTTTGCCTTCTGCCTCTGTAGCAAAGCTAACCAGTAATTGATCAGACTTTCTGAAGGATTTAGTCCTGTCTAGATAGAATCTGAGCTGTCCGTGAGCTTTCTATGCACATCTAGAGAGTGAAGAATCCTTTCCCCCTTGTTCTAGGGATTAGGAAAAAAAAGTGGGCAAATGAATGGATTGCTTGAGAGCCACACTGGACACCACCTTGGGCATGAAGGATGGGTTAGTTCTGAGGGATACGCTGTCTGCATGGAAGATGATGAAGGGTTCCACAGCCATGAGTGCTTGCAGCTCAGAGACTCTTCTGGCTGAAGTGATGGCCAGAAGGAATGCTGTCTTCCAGGAGATAAATTTTAGCTCTGCAGAAGAGGCTGATTCGAAAGTGGGCAGGGTGAGTTTTTCCAGTACAAAGTTAAGGTCCCAAGCTGGTGTTGGTGCCCTTCAGGGTGGCCTCAAGTTGCTAGCCTCTCTTAGGAACTGTTTGATCAAAGGGTGTGAGAAAAGGGGCTGCTCAGTGTGAAAATCAGCAGAAATAGCAGAGACATGAATTTTTATACAGGAGAAAGAGAGACCACTGTGTAGTAGGTCAGCTAAGTAATCCATGATGAGAGTGATGGAGGCTGTGCCGTATTGGCCCCCTTAGACTGGATCCAGGTGCAGAACCTTTTCATTTATCTGCATAAGACTTTCTGGTGCTAGGACATCTGGCCTCATGGATAACATCTAGAACCTGTTTACTGAGGTTGGCAGATTGGTTCGGGGTAAGGGAATAAGCCAAGTTGACAAACTGAGTGTCTGCAATTGAGGCTGCATGAATTCCCCTTCTCTCTCTGGGTCAGGAGGTTTGGAATCTGAGGAAGATGCCATGGAGGCAGCAGGGACAGGCTGCACAGCAAGGGGTACCAGTGTTGCCGGGGCCCGTCTGGTGCTATAAGAATGGTCCTTGGTTTTTCCTCACTTATTTTGAGCAGTACCCTAGGGATGAGAGGTAGGGGAGGAAAGGCACAGACCAATAGATTGACCCACTTGCCAAGCCATGCAGTGATGCTCCCCGGTGAAGAATGTTCTGAGCTGATGGTTGGTGTGAGAAGCAAACAGGTCGACCTTTGGGGTTCCCATTTCTGAGTTATTAGGTGAAGGTACTTCTGTTGAGTTGTCACTAGTGTGGGTCCAGAAGGTTTCTGCTTAATTGGTCTGCCAGAGAGTTTAGCCAGGCTGCAAGATTCAGGGTTTGAAGCTGAGGGTGCAGAATCTAGCCCGCCTGCTGAGACAAGAGGGAAGGTTTGTCTGAGATTGGTGCCATGGCTCCAGCAGTACCATACTGCGCAAGAGGGGGTACCAATGCTGGCGTGGCCAGTCTGGTGCAATCAGTACTGTCCTTGGCTTGTCCTGTTTGATCTTTAGCAGAACCTTTGAGAGGAGAGGCAGAAGGGCAAAGGCATAAACCGAGAGGCTTTCCCAGGTAGAGGACAGGGCATCCACTTTCCAAGCTCGACTGTGAGGAGTCCTTGTGCAGAATTTGTCCAATTGGTAGTTCTGAGGGGAGGCAAACAGGTCTATCTCTGGAGTCCCCGATTTGTTCAAGAGGTTGAATATTTTTGGTTCCAGTTTCCATTCGTGTGGGTCCATGAGATTTCTGCTTAGGTCATCTGCCAGTAAATTTAGCTTGCCTGGCAGGTATTGAGCTTGTAGATGCACTTGGTAGCTCAAGGCTGTGTTCCACAGAGCCATGGCTAGCCTGCAGAGAGGGTATGAATGGGTTCTCCCCCTGCTTGTTTATATACCACATAACTGTGGTGTTGTCTGTCTTTACCAATAATAGTCCTGGAAGGATGTGGTCTTTGAAGACTGTCAGGGAAGTCTGTACAGCTAACATTTCTTTTTGGTTGATATGCAGGTGCATTTGACTTGGGTTCTATTTGTCCTGAATGCACTGCCTGCCAAATGAGCCCCCCATGCATAATCTGATGCATCAGTTGTTAGGGTTTGGGCGGCAGGGGGTAGAGTGAAAGAGAGCCCTTTGTTGTGGTAGTAGGCCTCTGCCCACCAAAGGAACTCTGACTTTATACAAGGAATGATAGGAATCATTGATTTCAGGTCCTGAGAATGTTGGCACCATAGGCTTTTTAGATACCATTCTAGTTTCCTCATATGCAGTCTTGCATATGGACTTAGTAGAATGCAAGAGGCCATGAACCCCAGGGCTTGCAGAATTTTCCTTGCAAATAGCGGAGTCTTTGTGGCCAGCAGTTTGAAGTAGGTTGTCAAATAAACTTGTTTCTCTGGAGTGAGGAAAGCCATCTGGGAAGTTGTGTTCAAGCTTGCTCTCATGAATACAATCTGTTGGCATGGTACTAGGGGAGATTTCTTTTTGTTTATGGTGTACCCCAGTGAGGTTAGAAGCTTATTTACGAATGCCAGATGTTTTAATAGCAAGTCCTGGCTTTCTTCCTGAATCAGACAATCGTCCAGGTATGGGTATATTTTAATATTTCTCTGCCTGCAAAATGCAATGGCTGGAGCTAGACACTTTGTGAAAACCCTGGGCGTAGTAGATAAGCCAAAGGGAAGTGCAGAGAACTGAGCCTGCCCTGAAGCGTAGGTATTTTCTGCAAAATTCCC
Source organism: Protopterus annectens (assembly GCF_019279795.1). Taxonomy (NCBI): domain Eukaryota; kingdom Metazoa; phylum Chordata; order Ceratodontiformes; family Protopteridae; genus Protopterus; species Protopterus annectens. The sequence continues at coordinate 69,908,485 of NC_056750.1, read as the reverse complement.
TTATTGGAATGTGCAGGTAAGCTTCCTTTAAGTCTAAGGTTGCCAACCAGGCATCTTTGCCCAGCATAAGAAGCAGCTTTTGAAGTGTTAGCATTTTGAATTTTGGGATTACCAAAAAGGTGTTTAGAATAGAGAGGTCCAGGATAGGATGCCAGGAGCTGTCTTTTCTGGGTACCAGAAAAAGTCTTGAATAAAAACCTTGTCCCCTTTCTTCTGCTGCGACAGGCTGAATAGCCCTGATACTTAGAAGAGAGAGAACCTGCTGGTGAGCCTCTGCCCACTGATTTGGGGGTAGGTCTGGCCAACCGTTTGGGGTTGGTAGGGAGTGGAAGTGGAATTTGTATCCTTGGAAAACTATATTTAAAACCCATTTCTCCTGAATAATTGGTTCCCAGTTTTTTTGCACGCAGGGCGAGCTTTCCTCCTAAGGGAGCAGGCAGTTGAGCAGGGCTTGGAAGGGTTAAGTAAGTCATTGTGACATTTTTCTGTAGGGGGGGGGTGTCATTACTTCCTGCTTTGGAAGTTGGAGCCCCCCACTGCTTAGGCTTGTGCACAGCCTGAGACTGTAACCTAGGTGGTCTGCTGTTCCTGGGTTTGGACTGAGAAAGCCTGGAAGAGACTGGAAAGGAAGGCCAATGCGTACTAAATCTGGGAGGCTGTACTTGCAGAAAATCTAGCAGTTTGCATACATTTATCTTTTTCCTCCATCTTTTTGAGGACTTCTTCTGCTTTGTTGCCAAACAGACAGTCTTGGTTTAAGGGAGCATCCAGGAATTTAGCTTTAACATGATCTGGCAAGTTTTGCTCCTTAAGTGAAGCATGCCTTCTAAGTAGAGACCCAGTGACAGCAGCCCTGCAAGATGCTTCTAAAGAGTCAAAACCACATTGTAAAGTATGTTTACCAACTTGTTCAGCAGAATGTATTAAATCACGTAATTCTTGTGTTCAGCACAGTCAGGAATCAACATCATTTTCTGTTTAAGTAGTCCCATAATATGCTGCTGGTATTTTAACATATGAAACTAGCAATTTAGAGCCCTAATGGCCAAAGTAGCAGAAGTGTAAACCTTCTTACCTCATCTGTCTAAGGCTCTAGAATCTCTATCAGAAGGGGTAGGATTTTTGGCAGCAGTAGCCTTAATGCCCTTTGGACCTTGGGAAATGGTCTCTGGATCAGCAGTAGGATTCTTGAAGAGGAACTTGAGAGTCAGGTACTCTGCAATACCGGTCATGTTTTCTGGGAGCTGGAGGAAAAGTGCCTGGGGACAGGCTAGATTATAAGAAAGCATCATATACAATGCCCAGAACAGGTGGGATAGCTAAAGGCCTGTGTTGAGGAAGGAGTAAGAATTCCCTTTTTGGAGTCAGAGTAATCTTGATTTTTCCAGCAGAAATGCTCCCTAAGAGTGTGCATGGTTTCACCAAAAGAAAAATCTTCTGGAGGGGAAGCAGAGGGAATGGAATCCTCTGCATCAGAATCCTCATAGGTAGATAAGGGCAAATCCTGGTAATCAGAATAAACAGAAATATCAGAATCCTGATTAGAAGAATCAGAAGTAAAATCAGTTCTAGGTCTCTTAGAGGGAGAAGGCTGTCTTCCCCTAATTAAAGTAATAAGGTCTTCAGCCATTCTAAACATTTGTTTTTAGGCATATGGGCCTGACCATGCGGTTTGGACGTTGGATTTCTAGGCGTGGGTCGAGTTTTAGGCCTGAATAAAGAAGATGGCGTTGGTTTAAAATGCAAGTCTTCAGGCCTTAATACACCCTCAGAAGCCAGTGCCTGCACAGCGGCTCCGGACCCATCCAAGGTAGAGACATTCACAGGTTCCATAGTTGAAGCATCTCGTGGCATACCTGGCTCCGAATGGGTCTCAGTAGAGGCCTGCGAATCTGAAGTAGTGGGTATCAGGGGCTGTGAAAGCCCTCACTGAGTACTGGCGGACTGGCGACTAGCTTAACGAAAGCATCGTCGGCAGTTTTGGACCTATGCGGTCTGTCTCGGTCTTTATTCTTACGTTTTTCAGAATATCGGTAGTTGAATGGCTTACCGAAGCCATTTCTGGATAGTTATACAGAGTACCAAAATAATTTGCTGCAAAAATAGACAGACGACGAATAGTTCGGGGGTTGAATAAGGCACAAAACCGACAGTGAGGGACGTCGTGGTCTAGGCCTAGGCAAGAAATGTAGTACGAATGAAAATCTTTATGAGGTATTTGTATTCCACAGGTAATCAATTGTTAACTTTTACTGACATCAGTTAAGAACAAGAAAAAGGATCCCCAACAGGGTACTTAGCTTTTTTGAAGACTTTGGTTCTGAAACTCAAAAACATAAATTTCAGAAGTCGACCGGCATGTGCGAACTTGCTTCTGCTTCGGGCACCGCGCAGCAAGAAAGACTGGTGTAATGGCGTTGACTGCATGTTTTATACCCTTGATGACCTGACGTCATGGAAGAAGAGCAGCATCTGATGCAGGAATCCAAGACTCTGGTATTCAGGCCGGCTGAGGGCTACCTGCAGGCAGATAACCAAAATGTAATGACTGCAACATTGAAACACTAAGAACATCTGCAGATATCTCACCTCATTTTGCAGTTTCCTAAATCTGTGGTAGCAGGGGCACACATGCGTGCACACAAACACACACGCACGCACATGCAACTTTCCACATATATACCAAGTTGTATGCATAGTTCAATGTGTAACTTCATATTTATTATTAACTTTAACTATTTTCAACCTGAATTATCAAGCTCCACCAACCAGTGCAGACCTACTAGAGAAGTATGTTTTTACATCATGTTGTTTCGTAAAGTAGAGCTGTGTACACTTACCATAAATGTAGATGTTCGAGTGTATTCACTGTCGCAGTATACATAAAGTACAGTTGTGTACATTTACCATAAATGTAGATGTTAGAGTGTATTCACTGTTGCAGTCATCACATTTGGGTTATCTGCTTGCAGTACCCCTCAGTCAGCCTGATTAACAAAGTCTTGGGTCCTGCGTCAGTTGCTGTCCCTTCTTCCATGATGTCAGGTCACCAGGGGTATAAAACATGCAGCCAAAGTCATTACATCAGTCTTTCTTGCTGTGCTGTGCCCGAAGCAGAAGCAGTTCGCAATGCCCGTAGGCAGACTCCTGAAATTTTCGACTAGACAAGACTTTGTTAATCAGGCCGACTGAGGGCTACTGCAAGCAGATAACCCAAATGTGATGACTGTAACAGTGAAACACGAAGAACATCACATCACTACGCTAAGTGCATTATGGCATGCTGCATACATGCACATGCAGCATTATTCCTGACCAAATTAAGCATGCTCTTTCTTTTTAATGTCTCCAAGTCTTTTGGGTTTCTAATACCATGACAGGAATGGACCCCATTCCAAAGTTAAAGTAAAATTAAAGTTCATGAAATTAGTAGTTTCAATCTTTGATGTTAGCCAGAAGTGCTCTTCACAGCACCAGCAATGTGCCCAGTACAGACTCCTGCAAGTCATACAGATTTACATGTATCAGTGAAATAACTAAGTACAATTGTAAATTCTTTTTTATAAGACCCTTTCCTGCTACAACTATTAAAACTGTCTGGGTATCTTTCTTCCACACTGCCCTCACTTCTGCCTGCAAATCCTGGTATGTTATGACTTTGCGTCTCTGTAAGTAAGACACTGTAGTTACTGGGTGTACCAAATTCAATGATAAATGCTACTTTTGTCTTCTTTTCATGGAGTACTATATCTGGTTTTCTTGCATCCATTTTTGAACGGTCGGTAATGGCTGATCCCATGTGATATAAACATTTTTTATAATGCTTTGAGGGTTATGTTTGCAGTGTTTTTCAGCTACTTCAGTATTATAATGTTTGCACAATTCCCAATACAACAGTCTTGCCACATTATTATGCCTTTCGGTATACAGTCCTTCTGCCATTAGCATGGACTTTGTAAACCAACGTGTAAGTAAGTCCACTATCTTGGGCCACCAACATTAACCTTTCGTCTTTTGGTTTAAATTCACCTCCCCTTAACCATTCCTGCATTTGATCCTGATCAACATAAGGTTGTTCCAAGAGTTTTCTTCACTTGCGACTATATTTATGCATTTTCTATACTTCTTGCCTTCTTATGTCATCTTTCATCTTTGTTTTGTTTTTGGCACATTCAGTTGCTGCCTGATTTTTATCTACTTCTGTTTTGATTTCCATTCTTGCTTGACCTCGATAGGCTTCTGCTAAACTATACATTTGGGTCTTGTGAGGTCAGCAGATATATATGCAGTCCTACAACTGCAGATCTACACATGCGATCAGTTTTGAGGAGGCCTGTACCTCCTTCAGAACGGGGAATATATAGTCTTGGTATGCACTGATTTTTATAAATCATTAAGCATGAAGCATCCTTCTTGTTTTCCTGTTCAGCCAATCCAACACCTTTTAGGGCCAGTCAATCACTCCAAAACTTTAAGTTGTAACAAGAACAGCACATTGGTTTATAGCTTGGACTTTGTTCCTAGATGTCAGCACTGTTTTCAGTTTAAATTTTAGTTTTCTAACATACTCCTATGTTTTATTCACATTTGTTCATGTTTTATTGTTGATCCTTCATCAGTTCCCAAATATTTATACACGCCCTCTTGCTCCAGTTCTTTTATGTCACATTCTTGTCCCAAACTGATGTTTTCTTGGTGGTGCAGCTTTCCTGCTTTAACGGTTGCCTTTGCATATTTATCAAGAACAAATGACACTCTTATCAGAAAAGGTTTTGACCACTTGCAGTTGTGCTTTCAGCTCCTCATCTGATAAGCTATACAGATTTAAATTATCCACAAAAAGGAGATGAGAAGTCTTTACACTTTGTTATTGTCTGAGAGCCAAATTGTAACCATGACCTATGCTGTTAAGTAGACAGCTTAATGGGTTAAAGGCAAGACAAAAGGGCACTGATGACAAAGAGTGACCCTGGAATATGCCCGTTTGAATTTTTATCCTTGGAATAATGTTTTTTGTTCTTTATCATGCCTTAACTGCAAAGTGGTTTGTCACTGTAATGTAATCAATCAGTGTAGGGTGTATCTTATACATTTTAATTTTAAGTACTCTCTTATCCATGAATGTGGGTGTTGGCGCTGTCATCTTAAGGGCAGGAAAGTTGGGTTAAACATACAATTATGGAGGAAAAATAAACACACATGAAGGCAATCAATCTGGTTAAAAACAAAAGAGGGTAACAACCCTCGCTTCCTCCTTTTATTGTAAAGCACAGGATCACACGACCTCTCTACACCAACATCAGTATAAGAGCACACATACAATCATTAACTCTCTTTTATTATTATAAGCCAACACCCCCACTTGCTCTTACACAGTACACAAACACATGTTAAGAACATATTTTGGATAACTTTTCTTTACATTCCAAACACGTAATATATGAACCTTTCAATCTTCAATTTCGTAGCAGGTTTAGTAAAGATATCCGCAACCATGTCTGTTGTTGGGCAATATTCAATGCTTATTTTGTCATAATTAAGTGCTTATCTAACAAAATGATATTTAATGTCAACATGTTTACATCTCTGTCGACTTACTGGATTTTTCGACAAAGCAATTTCTCCCTGATTGTCCTAAAATATTGTTATTGGCACACATTTGCACTCTCCATCCATTCCACTCAGCAACTGTACAAGGTACAAACTCTCCTGTGTTGTTGCTGCCAATGTCGTGTACTCTGCCTCACATATAGATAAAGCCACAGTTTGTTGTTTCTTTGATTTACATTAAATAATAGGCCAGTCTCTGTTAAGGCTAAAACAATAACCTCTTGTACGCCTATCATTTTGATCTGTTGTCCAATCTGCATCACTGTATGCTACAAGCTGAAGTTTCTCTTCACTTTTCTTGTAACACAGCTCTCTGTCCAATGTACCTTTTAAGTACCTTAGCACATGTCGGACTATTGTTAAATGAGAGTCATTCAGTTGTGACAAAAATTGTGAAAGTTTACTTACAATCCAGCCAAGATCAGGTCTTGTGCATGTCATAACATATATCAAACTACCCACAAGCTCACGATATTTTCTTGGGTCGGTAGATTCACTGTCACATTCAAAGTTTGTTTTTTGTTCGGAAGGGGTACTTTTGACTTTACAATTAGACATACCAAATTTCAAGAATTTTTGTGATGTACCTCTTTTGGTTCATATCAGTGTGGTGGTGGTGCTGTGCTAGCGTTGTCACCTCACAGTTAGACGTTGCCCGTTCGATTGTCAGTCAGAACGTCTTCTGTGTAGCGACATGCGTGAATGGGTGTTCCTTCGTTGAAGGTTGCGCGTTGGGCCTGGCAAGCCAGTATGTAAAAAATCTACTGCCAATCATTAACGGACCGGAGTTCCACTGTGGCGAACCCTAACCGGGAAAAGCCGAAAGACACAAACAAACCTCTTTTGGTTCATCTTTACTTCATCACTGTTCTGGGTAAAGTCAATGCCTAGAAAACGTCTTAGCTTTTCCAGATCTTTCATTTTAAATTTAGCTTTGAGCATTTCTTTTACATCGTTCAGTGATTCATTGTCACTAGCTGCTATAATGAGATCATCACTCCATATAATTAGGACTGTTTTCTCATTTTCATCCTGTCTAGTGTATACACAGTGGTCTGCCGGGTTTTGGATAAAACCATTTTCCCAAATATAATCGCGCAACATTTTGTTCCAGTTGCGTCCTGATCCATACAATGACTTAATTCAGTTTACAAACCAATTTTTCATCATTTGATTTCTTTTCAAAACCTCCAGGTTGCTCCATATACACCTCACTACTATAATAGGAGCATGTAAATAGGCCGTTTGTACATCCATCTGGTGCAACTCTAAATCATACTGATCTGCCATCTGCATTACATTTCGTATAGATGTCATACTTGCAGTTGGTGCAAATGTTTCTTTGTAGTCTATACCAGCGACTTGACTGTAGCCTTTAGCCACATATCTAGCTTTGTAAGTGTCAGTATTATCTGCATGGTCTTTTACAGTGAAAACCCACATATCCCCCACTGTATTTTTATCTTCTGGCTGTGTGGTGAGTGTGAATGTGTTGTTTTCCTTTAAAGACTTAAGTTCCTCCTTCATAGCTTTGACCCACTTATCCGAGTTAGACAAAGTCATGCCCTCTTTAAAGCTCTATGGTGTGTTGCATATTAGTCAGTAACAATAGTCAACATTAACTGTCACATAATCATCGTTTTCAACTTTACACTCATATTCCTTTAAGTATGCAGGTGGTTTTCTCTCTCTTTTGGAGTAGTGTGTATCCTGCCTTTCCTCTTCCTGTCATTTTTGTGTCTCCATCATTTAGTATAGATTCAGTGTGACTTACTTGCATTTCTTTTGTGATTTGACTGTCAGCTTTTGATTCTGACGTAACATGCACACTTCTGTATTAAAATCTTCATTCATCACTTCTGGGTCTGTCTGAATCTGGCATTCAGCTTCATTCTTTGTAAAGAACTTGACTAACCTATGTTTAAGGACCCTTCCTGTGTCTGGATAATAGACCAGATATGATGGGCTGTTTTATTATATCCAACAAAAATCCCCTTATCACATCTTGGGTCTAACTTCTTTTTATCTTGTCTGTATGCATAACACACTGATCCAAATTATCTCATCCTTGAAAGATCAGGTTTCTTTCCTGTTAGCATGAAGAACGGGGTCTGTCCCACACGCCTGTTATAACATCTGTTGCGAATAAAAGCAGCAGTCATTACTGCATATGTCCACAACTCTTTAGGTAGGTCACTTTCTATCAACATACACTTTACCATTTTGAACAGTGTTCTCCAGTTTCTCTCTGCTGTCCCATTCTGATGGGGTGAGTAAGGTGCTGATGTTTCCTGTCTTTTAACATTTTTACTCAGTACTGCGGTGGTGGTGCTGCGGTAGTGTTGTCGCCTCACAGCAAGACGTTGTGCTGTTTGATTCTCAGCTAGACCATCTTCTGCGTGGAGACATGCGTGAATGGGCGTACCTTCGTTGAAGGTTGTGCATCAGGGCTGGCAAACTCGGCACGTAAAAAATCTACTGCCAATCATTAGCGGACCGGAGTTCCGCTGTGGTGACCCCTAACCGGGAAAAGCCAAAAGACACAAACAAACAAGTGACTGAAAGTCTTTTGACGTGAACACAGTGCCATTATCTGATCTGATACACTTCATCCTCCCATAAGGGGCTGAATCTGCAATGAACTTTTCAGTCGCTTTGACTGTGTCACCCTTGGCTTTCAGAAAGTAGACAAATATTACACCCGAGTAGTCACCAGTAAATGCTGAAGTGTACTTAAATCCATCTTTTGCTACTGGCTCAATTGGGCCAGCCAAATCAGTATGGACTAGTTCAAACACAGTTTTTGCTCTTGTTTCTGGTTCTCGGTTTCTGCTATGGACAAATTTCCCTTGCGTACAGGTTTCACAATCTAGGTTCGATCTCTCAACTTTACCTTTAATTTTCATTCCTTTTACCACTTTTCTAATTTTGACACATCTTCAAAATTACAATAACCAAGCATTTTATGCCATGCTTGAATGTCCTGACAGCTCTGAGATGCATCATAATGTATCTCACTATCGTTTTCTTCATCATACGTGTCTAAATAATAGAGTCGATCATACTCAATTATGTCAAACCTGGTGCCGTTTTTATAGATGAGTTGGTCCCGTCCTTGTTTAAAGTTGATCGAGGCTCCTTTGGATGTTGTTGCCTTAACAGAAAAGATGCTTTGTGGATACGTTGGGATGTACAGCACCAGAGTCATGACCTTCACTATGCGTCCCTCTGTGTTCAGCAGCCATACCTCCGCATTACCTCTCTTCTGCGCAACACCACAGGTTCTAGTCCCATCTGCTAATTCCACAATGTGCTCCTCTGGTTGGAAAGTTGCATCAAAGTGTTTAAACTTTTTCAGGTCATTAATTATGTGTGATGTGGCACCAGTGTCCACCATTAATCCTTTCTGTTTTAATTCAAGGACCTGATGCTCATTTATTCTGAAGACAAATGTGTGATCATCTCCGTCAGTTGCTTGTTTCACATTACCTTTCTTCTTTCGTCTGCAGTTACTGTCTTTGTGGCTGAAGTTTTTGCATAAACTACACTACTGTCTCTGTCCTTTATATTCTCTCCGGCATTCTTGTGCCCTGTGTCCCTTTTGACCATAGCTATAACATGTAATCTCTGCTTTTACTCTTTCTCCAAAGCCACTCACTTTGATCACGTTATTACTTACGTTGGCATTAAATTTCATAGCTTCTCAACCTTGTTTTGAACTCACCAAAGCTCAATTTATCATCATCTTGCGTGATATGGACTGCAAATGGTTTAAAAGTTTCAGGCAATCCTTTCAGAATCATTGCAATTACTAATCCATCACTGAGCTTCTCCCCAGTATTTCTAAGCACTGTAATGGCCGTTTCAGCCCGAATAATATAGTCTGTGACACTTTCACTGGCAGCCTTCTGGAGGCTTGTTAATTTGGTGTATAAGCTAAAAACCCGTGGCTTCCCTTTTCCAGCATAGTGGTCTCTCAGGATCTGAAGCGCTTCTCTACCATAGTCTGCATCTTCTCTCATGATGAGGGACAAACCTTCGTCATCTAAGAACTGTATTAGTTCTGCATAGGCCTCCTCATTTTTCTCAGCATCATCATCCTCCTCCTCATTCTCGTCATCCTCTGTGTCCTGCTGCACATTTTGTAAAATGGTGTCTTTCAGCCCAAGCAAGTGCAGGTGTCCTAAAAACTTTTGTCTCACACAACTCGTAATTCTTTTCATCTCTGTCAAAACACAGTCTATGCCATGGGCTTCCTACTTCCCTCCTGGGCCCATAATCTGTTGGCGTTGTCATCTTAAGGGCAGTAAAGTCGGGTTAAACATACATTTACGGACGAAAAATAAGCAAACATGAAGGCAATCAATCTGGTTAAAAACAGAAGAGGGGAACAACCCTCGCTTCCTCCTTTTATTGTAAGTACAGGATCACATGACCTCTCTACACCAATGACGTCAGTGTAAGAGCACACATACAATCATTCACTCTCTTTTATTATTATAAGCCAACAGTGGGATACTGTCAAATGCTTTTTTGTAGTCTATCCATGCCATACTTAGATTCTTCCCCTTTTTGCAGTTCTCCGTTACAACTTTATTAAAAACAAATGTCCCTTTGTTCCATATGACTTTCCCTTATCTTTTTGTTTCATTGCCATGACTTAGTTTAACTATAAACATTGTTGGCATCAATTCCAGTGTACAGTTTCTACATTGTCGGAAAGCAAGTTATTGGTCTATAGTTTTTAGGGTAGCTTGCAGGTTCGCTTTTAAGTAGGAGCATTGCTTTTCCTGTTGTTAACCAGGTTGGTGTCTGTTCGGGATGCGCATATAAACTGTTCTTACTTGTGGCTAAATCTTCATGTAAAGATGTTAATACACTTAGTCAGAAATTACATATAGCATCTGGGCCTGAGGTTTTCCAATTAGGAGCTTTTCTTAACTGTTGTTTATTTTGCACTTTTCTATTTGTCTGCAGATCTTCAAAGTGTTTCTGCCTGTGCTGATATTTTGAGTTTATTTGCCATAGTGCGCAATAGATCCTGATCTGTTCTGACAATGCGCATTGCTTTCATCATGTATCTGAGTTTTTTGTTGATCTGTTCCGTCTTCTACACTCTTCAAACAGAGACACTTCTTATCCAATTACTTTACAGTTTCTCTGTTCGTACTTCCATGAAGGCAGCTGATTATTCTCTCTCCTTTCCCTCACTACCCCCCTGTGTTTGTGTGTTTGTGGTAAGACTATCTGTTATTAAATTAGCTGCACAGTAATGCATCCTATTTACTTCTGTTATATCGGTTGAATTTCTATGAACAGTCCTAACTACTGTCCATTTGTTTTTTTCAAACTTCTAACTTTTGGGGTTTTATTGACTTTCTGTAGTCTATGTCTTTCATTTAATTCATATGTCTGTCCATCGCTATTAAATCAAGCAACTCTTTTCTTAGATGATTTACTAAGAAAGTGAGGGCACATCCTTGTTCTCTATTTCCTGCAGGCATTCTATAGAAAGTTCCAGAGCACCTTCCTGTGCCACATTCTCTTCAGTTTCATCCTGTGTCATCCATTGCTCTTTCATATGGGAACTGACTGTCCTATCAATCGACAATAGTGACCGCATCAGAGTTGCCATAGTTTCCTGTTCCTTCCTTTGCTGTGCAACTCCAACAACATTTGTACTGCTTTCCTGTGGAAGGCTCCAAAGTATCTTCATATGGCAACTGATAAGATGTTTCCTTCCACTGGTTTATCCTTAATTTGTGGATCTGCTGCTCTATTCTGCTGTGGTGTTATTAGAGTTAAATTTTCTACACTAAATCCTTCACTTTGCAGGTAATCCATAACCTCAGTTTCTATTTTTTAACTTCTCCATTACCTATCCTCTTTTCTACTTTTCCTCTTTGTTTTCTTATTTTTTGTTTTGTAAAATTTTCTATATCCAGATGCCTTTCTCTGTATTTTTCTTCAAATACCTTTAGTGCTGCTCGTTTTGTACGGATTAGTTTTGCTTTCTCATTTGCATGGCTGCTGCACCAACTCTCTCTGTCTTTCCCGTCGTTTCATCATGCTGTGCTGTGCTTTCGACACTAAATCCTTCACTTCACAGGAATTGCATAACTTTAACTTTTACTTTACTAATCTTCTGTTCTGCACTCCCTCTTTGTGATCGTATTGTTGTATGGTGACATTTTCCATACCAGGATGCCCCTGTCTATATTTCTCTTTGAATATCTTTGGGGCTGCTGTTTTTTTGTATTGACTAATTTGGTTTTCTCCTTTGCATAAATATTGCACCATATCAGATCTCTTGTTTTCCATGTCCATTGTTTATACCTTTCAAAAATCCCTAGATTTTGTTCTTTATATTTTTATACTTCCTCAGTCACTTTTTTTTGTAATGGTCCGAGATTTCTTTTTCACATATCTGTTGTATTAATGAACACAAACATGCATTTGGCGCTTTTGACAGTTTTTCTTGTGCAAGTATTTTTCCTTCTAATTTCTCTCAATATTTTTGTATATCTTCTGTCTGGAAATTCTGGGCTTCTTCCATAATAATAACAGGTTTACCTTTACATGTGCGTAATGTACATGAGTGAAATACAAAAGTCTGAAAGGACTTTCAAGTTTTCGGAAGGCCGAAAACAGAATGCACTGAATGTACAATGAGCGAATGCACAGTTCGCTCATTGCAGATTCGGCATTTTTGATGCGAGGTGCACTATAGTGGGGATCGGGAAATGGACCCTTTCCCCACTGTAGTACGACCTTGAAGTTAGAATAATAAAGTAGGGGGATGTGGGGGGCACAGCCCCCCTTCATTACGCTTTGTCTTTGAATTGAAGTTCGAAAATCAGCGAATCTGGTTTTTGATTTGTTGATTTTTCGAACTTCGGTGCAAAACGGAATGACGATTTTCGTCATTCCAGTTGGCACAAAGGGCCATTCGGTAGGTTGATTTTCAACCTTTCAAAGGTAAACCTAGTAACATCATTTCTTTCTTCTCTTCAAAAGTCCACTATATCACCTTTATGGCCCTTTTTTGGCTCCTCAGTTTTTGTGGATACTACTTCCTTCTACAAAGGGGGTCAATCTTCCCCCTGGGCCTGGCCTGTCCCCACTGTAGGAATTTTTCTTTCTTGAAGATTTTATACTGTCATTTTTTCCAGTACTGGCACCACTGCGTCTACCAGGATTTGGCACTTTTTTATCATGGGACTTGTGCTCCAGCTATCTTTTTTAGTTTTTAACCTACTTCTGTCCATAACATATACCATATAAAATACTGTCTATATATCTATGTTGTCTTGGTAAGATTTTGTGAAAAACAGGGTCCATCTCATGAAGGTACTCACCAAGACTAGAGGATAAATTCAGTTCCAGCAATACTACTCTCCTTTGCTTGCTGATTTATTCTCTTCTCCATTCAGATCCCTATCCTATCTACATTTGGATCCCCCTGTCATATCTTCATCTGGACCCCTTCTGTATATAATGAACTCTGTTATTAAAGAAGCATTAGATTTTGTAACTTTAATTTGTTGTTTTTAATATGAAAAGCAGTATAAAATCTGTAGTTATTTTCAGTAAAGATTCAATTAAGATATCAAAGCTGTATAAATCATGTAATTGCTTTTCTCCCCCCTGTGAAAATGCAGTCAAGTTTTTAAAATTTAAATTTCTTGGAATATGCTATGGTTTTATGTCCTAAATTTCAGGACGGAGTTTACAGAGTTCATGGGGTTGGTACAGCAGTTCCTAGTTCAAGAACAAGAGCAGCAAAAGGCCTAGTGCAACTGGCTAGCTAACAACACAAAAATACAGACATGAACAAAGGATGATGGGGATTATTCTGGTTCGACAGCAAAAACTTCAGGCAGCATGGGAGCGAATGTTTCAATTGTCTTAACTTTGGCAAAAAATACCTCTTTTGGGCTCAAAATAAGAGGGTGCTCTAACTTCCTGACTGTTACTTTGAAATTCGACTTTATTTTCATTTCATTTTTACTCCCTGCTTGCCCAACGACATCATCAATGTAACACAATGCAACATTGAGGTATACGGACAAATGTGATGACATTGATGGCACTGTGACTGAGCTCAGCAAGCAGGGGCATATTAAACTGTTAAACAGTATTAAAATATCAAAGTACATGGACAAATGTGATGACATCGATTGGACTGTGAATGACTTCAGCAAGCAGGGGCATATTAAACTGTTAAAGTAACAGTATTAAAATGTCAAAGTACATGGGCGAATGTGATGACATCGAGGGGACTGTGAATGACTTCAGCAAGCCGCATGAAGTTAAACTGTTAAAGTAACAGTATTAATTACTAAACAAATCCTCAAGCAGCAGCAACTGTTTCTGCATTTTTATTTTGGGGCATTGCTTTGTGACTTGCTCAAGTATGACAGTGCCTTAATACTGCGTGAGGGCTGCTGAAATGTGAAACTAAGGGGGGAATTTAAGTCTTAATGCTGCATGAGGGCTGTGAAATGTGAAACTAAGGGGGGAATTTAAGTCAATGACTGAGCAGCAGCAAGCAGGACTGGAGTCATCCAGGACCAGCATGACCAGAAGTCTGGCTAGATGGACTAGGACATGATAGAGAATGATAGGGAAGCAAGCAGAAGGCAGGAATCCAAAATCAGGGTGAAAATAAAGTCATTAAAAAAATCCATTTGTAAGTGAACAATCAAAAGTTACAATTTGTAAAAGCATTCAGATCTTGGCTGCTATGATGTGCAACATGTAGCCATCAGCAGATTAGTTTAACCTAATTTTTTATTTTCCATTTTGGTACAAGTCCACAAAGCTGCAAGTCTGAACTTTCTTTTCCTAATAATAAAATCATGGGTCTGCCCTGAAGTTCATAAGTTCTATAACTGGCTGTGCAGGCCTTTAGGATACTTCACTTTCAAGCTCTTTTTACTGTAATATGAACTACTATGCCAAATCATAGGTGGCAAATAAGAAAAAGGTGATTTACACCCTGTTTAGTGAAGATGCAATGGTTTACCAAAGTCTACATCATTTTCAGTTAATTTCAAGAGGAGTGTTGTGACACTTAATTCCAGTTGTAAATTTTAAGGCACTTAATTCAGTTGAGTGGCAATGCTAAAATAGTAAGCCGCTATCATGCTGCCACTGATGTAAGTAGGAACATTTCAAATGTTGTGGCGCTATCCCTTATGTTCAGTAGGGTTTCTGTGAAATCATGCCTCACTTCACAGGCAGGTTATGCACGGCACTCAGTTTCTACTCATGGCTAATAACAGATAGGTACACTGGCACTGAGGCAGGAAATTTTGTGCATCAACAATGACTTGGAAGTGAATATGGCCATGGGGATAGGGGGGCTCGGCATGATTTACAGAAGTATGATGAGGCTTTCAGCTTGCACAGCTCTCGGGGACCAACAGAGAAGGGTGGGTATTCTTGGGGGTGGCTCACAACAAGACTTTCCTGTTGAAGCCTAGGTATACTTGGCTAACCAACTACAGTGGCTCAGTAGGAGGATTACTCAGAGTGGGGGGGGCTCAGGATATTCACAGAAGGAGGTGCCAGTCTTTCTTCACAGTTCCCTGCACACTGATCTTCAGCCTTAACGTAGCAATAATTCACAACCTCTCAGGGGTTACATATCACAATGCAGAAATTCCCCTTGTGTTTATCACTGTTTAGATCTTATTGTCCACTTTACTCCCATTTGGCCTACAGCTTGCTTTCAGTGGAGCTCTGTAGTGGTATTTATAATGACTAGAAAAATTTTTTTCCAAGATAAATTCTCCTATTCTGCCAACAGGAATTATTTCACTGTCAGCCTTGTGTGTACGACGTAGAAAGTACAGTTGTGTACACTTACCATAAATGTAGATGTTACAGTGCATTCACTGTTGCAGTCATTACATTTGGGTAATCCTACTGGCAGGTTGCCCTCAGCCGGTCTGAATTCCAAAGTCTTGGGTCCTGCGTCGGCTGCTGTCACCCCTTCCCCGACGTCAGGTCGTCAGGGGTATAAAAGAAGCAGCCGATGCCATTTTCTTCAGTTTTTCTTGCCCCAGATGTCAGGTGCCCCCTAAAAGGGTAGCCAAACTTTACATTATATATATATATATATATATACACATATATATATATATATATATATATATATACACATATATATATATATATATATAAATCAATAAGTGCATCAATATAAATTGTACATCTATAAGCAAATACACCACATAGGTTGTATGAATTAGAGAAGGGAAGATAAGATGAGATCCACAGAAAAAAAAGGGGGATGGCGGGTGGGTAACCTGGACTGCAACAGTGAATACACTCGAACATCTACATTTATGGTAAGTGTACACAACTGTACTATGGTCTTCGTGTTTCACTGTTGCAGTCATTACATTTGGGAAGAGTCCCAAAGCTATGGTTGGGGGGCTGGAGCTAAACAGCATTAGGTGCGGCTATGAGGCCCTGCAGAACTGCAGTGGCAAAGCCTGCCCTGGATTTAGAGTAGAGTGGCAGATGGTAATGCTTTGTAAAGGTGTGCACTGAACTCCAAATAGCCGCCTCTAAAATGTCTCTGGTTGGCTGCCCTGGATTTAGAGTAGAGTGGCAGATGGTAATGCTTTGTAAAGGTGTGCACTGAACTCCAAATAGCCGCCTCTAAAATGTCTCTGGTTGGTACTCCTCTGAGAAAGGCTGCAGAAGTGGCTGCAGCTCTGGTGGAGTGTGGCCTAATGCCCTTAGGCACTGGTTTGCCATGGTGTAAATAGCAGAAATGAATGCAGTGGCCTATCCACTTGGAAATAGTCTGCTTTGATATAGCCTTTCCTTGTGATCCTGCAACATATGCCACTAGTAACTGCTCTGTCTTTCTGAAAGCTTTGGTTCCAAGTAGAATCTAAGCTGTGTACGTCCAAAGAATGCAGAATTCTCTCCCCCTTGTTCTGTGGAGTTGGATAAATGTTGGCAGATGAATAGTTTGGTTAAGAGCCACACTGGACACCACTTTAGACATAAATGTTGGGTTTGTCCTCAGAGAGACCCTGTCTGGATAAAAAATGATAGAAGGTTCCACAGCCATGAGTGCCTGTAGCTCAAACTCGTCTTGCAGAAGTAATTGCTAGGAGCAGAGCTGTTTTCCAAGATAAAAACTTTATATCAGCAGTAGCAGCTGGCACAAAAAGAGGCAGGGTGAGCTTTACCAAAACATAGTTAAGGTCCCATGCAGGTATTGGTAATCTCCTTGGCGGTCTTAAATTTTTGGCTCCTCTGAGGTACTGCTTTAATAAAGGATAAGAAAAAAGTGGTGGCTCTGTATTGTAATGAGCCGAAATGGCAGAGGCATGAATTGTAATTGATGAAAAAGATAGGCCTTTGTCCAGCATCTCAGTTAAGTATTGCAAAATCTGAGGAATATTTGGTACAGCTGCATCAATTCCTTGTGCCTGGTTCCAAGCACAGAATCTCTTCCATATTCTAGCATAAGACATTCTAGTACTAGGCCTTCTGGCTTCCAGAATGACATCCATCACAGCTTTAGTGAGAGGCGTTTTTGTATGATTACATTATCCGCCATACTGCCAGGTTTAATGTCCTGAGTTGGCTGTGCAGGATCTGATTGTTTTGCTGGGACAGTAAACGAGGTATTTGAGGTAAGGTCCAAGCTGGGCATAGAGACAAGCTCCTTAGGACTGGATACCAGTACTGGTGTGGCCAGTCCGGGGCAATCAATATCATCTTTGGCTTCTCCTGTCTGACCTTTAGGAGTACCTTGGGGAGTTGAGGAAATGGAGGAAAGGTATATACTGATAGGTTTTTCCAGCTGAAAGATAGGGCTTCCACTTTCCATGCTTGTCTGTGATAAGTCCTTGTGCAGAATCTTTTTAGTTGGTAGTTGTGAGGGGAGGCAAACAGATCTATGTCGGGGCACCCCATTTCCTTGTTATCATGCTGAAGACTTGTGGATCCAGCTTCCACTCGTGGGGATCCATGAGGTTTCTGCTTAGTACGTCTGCCAGAGTATTTTCCTTTCCTGGCAGGAATTGTGCCTGCAGATTACTTTGTAAGTCAGAGCTGTGTCCCACAATGTCATGGCTAGTCTGCTGAAAGATAGGGCGTCCACTTTCCATGCTTGTCTGTGATAAGTCCTTGAGCAGAATCTTTTTAGTTGGTAGTTGTGAGGGGAGGCAAACAGATCTATGTCGGGGCACCCCATTTCCTTGTTATCATGCTGAAGACTTGTGGATCCAGCTTCTACTCATGGGGATCCATGAGGTTTCTGCTTAGTACGTCTGCCGAAGTATTTTCCTTTCTTGACAGGAATTGTGCCTGCAGATGTACTTGGTAAGTCAATACTGTGTCCCACAATGTCATGGCTAGTCTGCAAAGGGGGTAAGAATGTGTGTCCCCCTGCTTGTTTATATACCACATGACCGTGTTGTTGTCTGTCTTTATCAGTAGTTGTCCTGGATGAAGTAGGTTCTTGAAGGCTGTCACGGCATTTTGAACAGCTAGCATCTCTTTTTGATTGATATGTAGATGCATTTGGTTTGAGGACCATGTGCCCTGAATGCATCTTCCTGTCATATGGGCCCCCCAGGCATAATCTGATGCATCCGTTGTTAGTGTCTGCCTGGCTGGGGGTAATGTGAATGGCTGTGCCTTGTTTTGGTGACAAGCCTTTGCCCACCATCGAGAAGTACAGTTTTGTACATACCATAAATGTAGATGTTCGAGTGTTCACACTGCTGCAGTCATCACACTTGGGTTATCCTGCCGTCAGGCGGCCCCGCAGTTGGCCCGAGTTCCAAAGTCTTGGTCCGGCGTCGGTTGCTGTCGCTTCTTCCCTGACGTCAGTGCGCCAGGGGTATATAAGATGCATCCGACGCCATTTTCTTCAGTTTTTCTTGTCCCAGATGTCAGGTGCCCCCAATAGGTAGACAAAACATATTGTTATATAAAAATGTACATATAAAAATAAAGCATTACCTTCAGTCACAAGCAAATACACCACAGAGGTTGTATAGGATAGAAAGGTATAGGTAAGTCCAGCTAGTTCAGAGGGGATGGAGGGAGGGGTAACCTGGACTGCAGCAGTGTGAACACTCGAACATCTACATTTATGGTAGGTACAAAACTGTACTATGTTCATCGTGTTACACTGCTGCAGTCATCACACTTGGGTTGAATCCCAAGGCTAAGGATGGGTGGTGGAACTAAACAGGGTTTGGAGAGGCTAGTAGGCCCTGCAGAACTGCAGTGGCAAAGCCAGCTCTGGTTTTAGAGTATAGAGGTAAGTGATAGTGCTTGGTGAAGGTGTGCACTGAACTCCAAGTTGCAGCCTCCAAAATATCCTTGGTTGGTACCCCTCTGAGGAAGGCTGTTGATGTTGCTGTAGCCCTGGTAGAATGGGGCCTGATGTTACCAGGTACAGATTTCCCATGGTGTGTGTAGCAGAAACGGATACAATGTCCTATCCATTTTGAAATTGTCTGTTTTGAGATAGCTTTTCCTTGAGATCCTGCAGCATAGGATACAAAGAGCTGGTCAGACTTTCTGAAAGCCTTAGTTTTATCCAAGTAGTAACGTAATTGCCTGTGAATGTCCAAAGAGTGTAGGAGCCTTTCCCCTTTGTTCTGGGGGTTTGGATAAAAGGTGGGCAAATGAATGGTTTGGTTTAGGGCCACACTGGATACCACCTTTGGCATAAAGGAAGGGTTAGTTCATAAAGAGACACTGTCTTAATGAAAAATGATGAAAGGCTCCACTGCCATTAGGGTCTGTAGTTCTGAGACTCTTCGTGCTGAAGTTATTGCTAGCAGCAGGGCAGTTTTCCATGACAGGAACTGTAGATCAGCTGTGAAAGCTGGTTCAAAGGGAGGAAGTGTAAGCTTTTCCAAAACAAAGTTGAGATCCCAAGTTGGTATTGGTGCTCTCTGGGGCGGTCTTATGTTCTTAGCCCCTCTGAGGAACTGTTTTAGTAATGGATGTGAAAATATAGGAGGATCCGTGTTGTATTGAGATGAAATAGCTGAGGCATGAATCTTAATAGATGAGAAGGAAAGTCCTTTGTGCAACATCTCAGTTAAATATTTTAGAATATTTGGGACAAGAGGATTTTGGCCTTTAGCCTGGTTCCAGGTGCAGAATCTTTTCCATTTGTCTGAATAGACTTTCCTGGTGCTGGGCCTCCTGGCCACCAGAATGACATCCATCACAGCTTTAGAGAGAAGTGTTGACTGGTTGTTTAGGCAATTTGCCATGCAGCCAGATTTAAAGTCTTGAGCTGGCTGTGTAGAATTGGATTGTTTTGCTGAGTGAGCAGGTGAGGAATAGTAGGTAAAATCCATGGTGGGCCTTGAGCCATGTTCCTCAGTATTGGATACCAGTGTTGGCGTGGCCAGTCTGGAGCAATGAGTATCACTTGTGGCCTCTCTAATCTGGCTTTCAGCAGTACCTTTGCCAGAAGAAGCAGTGGAGGAAAGGCATACACTGTCAATGTTTTCCAACTGAATGAGAGGGCGTCCACTTTCCAAGCTAGTGTGTGGTATGTCCTTGTGCAGAATTGCCATAGTTGGTAGTTTTGGGGGGGAAGCAAACAGATCTATGTCTGGACTCCCCCATTTTTGAGTTATCATTGCAAATACTTGTGGATCTAGTTTCCACTCGTGGGGATCTGTGATGTTTCTGCTTAGTCTGCCAATGTCTTTTTCTTTTCTGGCAGGAATTTGTGATTGTAGTTGAACTTGGTAGGTCAGTGCTGTGTTCCACAAGGTCATTGCTTGTCTGCATAGGGGGTAATTGCTTGTCTGCATAGGGGGTAGGAGTGTGTGCCCCCTTGCTTGTTTATGTACCACATCACTGTGGTGTTGTCCGTCTTTATTAGGAGTTGTCCTGGATGTAGGAGGTCCTTGAAAGCTGTTAAGGCATTTTGTATGGCTAGCATCTCTTTTTGATTGATATGTAGATGCCTCTGGTTTGCAGACCATTTGCCCTGGATACACTGTCCTGCCATGTGTGCTCCCCAGGCATAATCCGATGCATCTGTTGTTATAGTTTGCCTGGCTGTGGGTAAGATAAAAAGGCTGACCCTTGTTGAGGTGACATGCCTGAGCCCACCATAGAAATTCCTGTTGAAGACAGGGAATGAGTGGAATTGTTTCCAAGCTGTGGCTGTGTTGAGACCATACGCTTTTCAGATACCATTGTAATTTCCTCATATGCAGTTTTTCAAATGGTATTAGTAGTATGCAAGATGCCATGAATCCCAAGGCCTGCAGAATTTTTCTTGCAGGGAGTTGGGTCTTTGTTGCCATCATTTTGAAGTATAGAGTCAGTTGTCCTTACTTGTCTGGCGTGAGATAAGCCATCTAGGCCGTTGTATTTAAGCTGGCACCCAGGAATATTATGTCTTGTGAGGGCACTAGTTTTGACTTCTTTTTGTTTACTGTGTACCCTAGAGAAATTAGCAACCTTTTTACAAATGCCAGATGCTGTAGAAGAATGTCCTTTGTCTCTGCTGGAATGAGGCAGTCATCCAGGTATGGATATATCCGAATCCCTCTTTGTCTGCAGTATGCAATTACTGGTGCCAGGCATTTTGTGAAGACCCTGGGCGCAGTAGATAAGCCAAAGGGCAGTGCAGAGAATTGGTAACGGGTTGAACCTGCAATAAATTGGAGGTATCGTCTGCAATTTTGTCTGATAGGGACATTCAGGTATGCCTCCTTGAGGTCCAACGTTACTAGCCAAGCCTTCTTGCCCAGCATGGGAAGAAGTTGCTGTAGTGTTAGCATCTTGAATTTGGGTACTTCCAGGTATGTGTTTAGAATTGAGAGGTCCAGAATGGGTCTCCAGGCTTTATCCTTTCAGCGAACTAGAAACAGTCTTGAGTAAAATCCTTGCCCTTGCTCCTGTGTAGGAACCTGTTGAATGGCTCTCATGTCCATGAGAGATGAAATTTGCTTTTGAGCCTCTGCCCATTGATTTGGTGGCAGGTTTGGCATTCCTTTTATCCTTGGCAAAGTGTGAAAGTGGAATCTGTATCCTTGAGATACAATATTTAGGACCCATTTGTCTTTTGTGATGATGTGCCAGTTGTCTGCAAAAGGTGCTAGTTTTCCCCCCAAGGGAGCTGCCAAGAGGGTTTTGCTTGGTATTCTGAGGGGTAAGTCATTGTGTTTGTCTTCTGGTAGTTTGAGACCTGTCTTCTCCACCTTTATGGGTTATGGCACTCCATTGTCGAGGCTGGTAAGAGCCTTGTGGCTGGCCTCTGCCTCTTGGGCGTCTGTATCTGCCCCTCTGTGGTCTGACAGAAGCTGGAAAGGACCAGTTTTTGGTTGGCTAATTTCTGCTGAAACGAGGGGGTTGAACCTGTAAAAAATCCTTGACCGTCTGCATAGATTTTGCCTTATCCTCCATTTTCTTTAAAACATCTTCTGCTTTTACACCAAATAAAACATCCTGCTGTAAAAGTGCATCCAATAACTTTGCTTTAACATGATCAGGTAAAGTTTGTTCCTTTAACCAAGCATGCCTACATATGACAGACCCTGTCACTGCTGCTCTACAAGAAGCTTCCAATGAATCAAATCCACATTGCAAAGTATGTTTGCCCACTTGTTCAGCTGAATGCAACAAATCTCGGATTTCCTTGTAATCTGGCTGGTCTGTATGTGCGAGCATTTTTTGTTTTAATTCAGACATCAGATATTGTTATTTCAGCATGTGGAACTGACAATTTAAGGCCCTCATAGCTAGAGCAGCTGAGGTATATACTTTCTTTCCCCATCTGTCTAGTGCTCTTGAATCCCTTTCAGAGGGCACAGGATTTTTAGCAATAGAGGCCTTAACCCCTTTGGGACCCTGGGAAATGGTTTCTGGGTCAGCAACAGGGCTTTTATACAGGAATTTGTGAGAGTCAGGGACTCTGTAGTATCTGTCTGGTTTGGCTGGTGCAGGAGGTAGTGAATCTGGGTTAAGGCTAGATTCTGAACAAACATCATTCACAATGTCTAACACAGGTGGAATAGCAAGTGGTCTGTGCTGGGGTAGTAAAAGGAACTCTCGGAGCCTTTTCTTAGAATCAGAGTAATCCTGGCCTTCCCAGTGGAAATGTTCCCTCATAGTATGTAAGGTTTCGCCAAAAGAGTAATCTTCTGGGGGAGATGCAGAAGGGATAGACTCTTCAGCATCAAAATCTTCATAAGGGGGGAAGGAATATTCTTGTTCCTCAGAAGAGTCTGAGGAAATTGAAACCTGGTCAGAAGAAGCGTAGTCGTCCTCCTCCTGCCTTGGCCTTTTATCAGGAGGGGGATGGGTACCCCTGATTAGGGTAATTAAGTCTTAGGTTCATAGGTTCATAGGTTCATACTAGGCTATCTGCCCGAGGGCATTTACAAGCCTAGCCCATAGTTTTGTGGCTTACGCCACCCCTTTAGTATGGGGAACTATACCCATTATTTTGCTGTGCCTCTGTTGAGCAGTGACACTGAGGTAATCCCTGGGGTATATCTGCGATCTCCCATCCATTGGTCAAGATTTCTCTTGGACAAGGCCAGCGAGGTGCTCTGCCTCACATATACCGGGATTTTATTCCACAGCATAGGGAGTCTTTGGGTGATGAATCTATCCCTCCAGCATGTCCTATTAATAGCCGTGTCGAGGTTTAAGTCTCCCACCCTTGTGGCTCTGACGGATCTAGATTTTTTGAGGTGAAGCATATTCATCAAATCTGGGTTTGACATGGCCTTGTATGTTAGGCAAAGGTCACCTCTGAGCAAGCGGTAAGCGACTGAATAGAGCTGGAGTTCTTTCAGTCGGGCAGCATAGGACAGATGTTTGAGACCCTTTATCCTTTTGGTGAGGAACTTTTGTGGCCTCTCCAGCTGCTGCAAGTGTCGGGTCAGATACATTCCGAATGGGGCATTGTACTCAATCATTGGTCTGATGAGTGATGAGTATAGCCATCTTCAGCCATCTTAAGCATCTGTTTCTTAGGCATAGGGCCTTGTACAGGAGACTGCTGTACAGTCTTCTTTGTTTTTAAAGGAGTTTTCAGTTTTGCATAGGATTTAATAGTGAGTGCAGTCGGTCTGAAGACACCTTCTGCAACTGAAGGCATTTCAACTGCACCGGAATCTCCTTCAGGTATGGAGTCGGAAGGGCCTAAAGGTAAAGGTTGTGGAGGCCTAGCAATCCCCGCTTGTGAATCGGATGTCGCCTGGGGTTCTAAATCAGCGGTAGTCAGGGGCTGCGTAGGCACCTCACTGAAAACCGGACAACCGGCGACTGGCCTAGCAGAAGCCTCGGAGTCCGGTTTGGATTTCGGCTGCCTGTCCTTATCTTTGTGTTTTTTATGCATTCCGGTCGTCGGTTGCTCCGACGGCATGGTATAATTAAATTTCCTACCAAAATAATGTCGGGCGAAATCAAACCGACGTTTAATAGTTCGTTTATTAAACCTAGCACAAAACCGACAACATGTGACATCATGGTCTGGGCCTAGACAAGAAATACAATAAGAATGAAAGTCCTTATGAGGTATTTGCTTCCCACAAGAAATGCAATTGTTAACTTTTTCTCTGACATCGGACTGAGGCAAGAAAAGGTTCCCCAATGGGGTACTTAGCTTGATGAAAACTTCGGTCTGAAATTCGATTTGAAAATCTCAGGAGTCGGCCGACCGGCACTTGCGAACTGCTTCTGCTTCGGGCACCATGCGGCAAGAAAGACTGAAGAAAATGGCGTCGGATGCATCTTATATACCCCTGGCACACTGACGTCAGGGAAGAAGCGACAGCAACCTACGCCGGACCAAGACTTTGGAACTCGGGCCGACTGTGGGACCACCTGACGGCAGGATAACCCAAGTGTGATGACTGCAGCAGTGTAACACGATGAACATCTCCTGTTGCAGGCAGGGAATGAGAGTAATCATTGTTTCCAGGCTGTGGCAATGTTGAGTCCAAACCCTTTTTAGGTAAAATTGAAGTTTCCTCATATGCAGTCTTGCATATGGAATTAGTAGGATGCAGGATGCCATAAAGCCCAAAGCCTGCATAATTTTTCTTGCAGATAACTGGGCCTTTGTTGCCAACATTTTGAAGTAGGTAGTCAGTTGCCTTTGTTTTTCTGGCGTGAGATAAGACATCTGGGCAGTTGTATTTAAGCTTGCACCCAGGAATTTTATCTCATGAGAGGGTACTAGTTTTGATTTCTTTTTGTTGACTGCGTACCCTAGGCATGTTAGAAGTCTTTTCACAAACGCCAGATGCTGAAGAAGAATGTCCTTGTTCTCTGCTTGAATTAGACAGTTGTCCAAGTAAGGATATATTTGTATTCCTCTGTCTGCAGAATGCAATTACTGGTGCCAGGCACTTTGTAAAGACCCTGGGAGCAGTAGATAAGCCAAATGACAGTGCAGAGAATTGGTAATGCATTGAACCAGCCTTGAATCTGAGGTATCTTCTGCACGATTGCCTGATTGGAACATGCAGGTATGCCTCTTTTAGGTCTAAGGTCACGAGCCAAGCATTCTTGCCCAACATGGGCAGAAGCTGCTGCAAAGTCAACATTTTGAATTTTGGAATATCCAGGAATGTGCTCAAAATAGACAGGTCCAGTACTGGTTTCCAGGTCTTGTCTTTTCTTGGTACCAAGAACAGTCCCGAGTAAAATCCTTGTCCCTGCTCTTGCTGTGGTACTTGCTGAATGGCCCCCATGTCCATGAGGGATGTAACTTGTTTTTGTGCTTCTGCCCATTGAGTTTTTGGCAGATCTGACCAGTCGTTTGCCTTTGGCACAGTATGGAAATGGAATTTGTAGCCTTGTGACACTATATTTAGAACCCACTTGTCCTAGGTTATAATGTGCCAATTTTGAGCAAAAAGTGCTAGTTTTCCCCCTAAGGGTGCTGCCAGAAGATAAGTGCTTGGTGCAGGCAGGGGAAAGTCATTGGGACTGCTTTCTGTATGTTTGTGCTTTATCTTCTCCAGCTTTGGAGGTAGAAGCACCCCATTGCTTTGACCTATAAGGACCTTGTGCCTGGGATCTGCCTCTAGGGCATCTGGATCTGCCCCTTTGTGGTCTGTCTGACACAGGAAAGGACCAATTTTTTATAGGCCAGTGTCTACTAAACCTGGGTGGCTGTACTTGTAAAAAATCTTTAACAGTTTGCATAGATTTAGCTTTGTCCTCCATTTTCTTTAACACCTCTTCTGCCTTAACACCAAACAAAGTATCATGTTGTAAAGGTGCATCTAGTAATTTAACTTTAACATGATCAGGCAGATTTTGTTCCTTTAACCAAGCATGCCTCCTAATTACAGAACCTGTAACTGCGGTCCTGCAGGAGGCCTCCAAAGAATCAAAATCATATTGCAAAGTATGCTTTCCAGCTTGTTCAGCTGCATGCAATAAGTCCTGCATTTCCTTGTTTTCTGCACATTCAGAGTTTAACATCATTTTCTGTTTAAGCAATCCCATGACATGTTGCTGATACTTGAGCATACGAAAGTGACAATTTAAGGCCCTTACAGCCAAAGTTGCGGAATGTGTAAACCTTTTTTCCCCATCTATCCAGTGCCCTTGAAGAGGGGGTTGGGTTTTTTGCTGTGGAAGCCTCAACTCCCTTTGGCCCCTGTGAAATCGTTTCTGGGTCAGCAGCCGGGTTTTTAAAAAGAAATTTGTGTGAGTCAGGAACCCTGTAATATCTGTCAGGCTTAACAGGAGCTGGGGGGGTAAGCTGTCAGGGGTTAAACTAGACTATGAAAACACATCATCTACAATGTCTAACAGGTGGAATGGCTAGAGGCCTGTACTGTGGTAGTAAAAGGAAATCCCTGAGCCTCTTTTTAGATTCTGAGAAATCTTGGCTTTCCCAGTGAAAATGCTTCCTCATGGCATGCAATCCTCATGGGGGGTAAAGAATATCCCTGATCAGAAGAGGAATCAGAAGAAATAGAAACCTGATCTGAAGATTCATAGTCAGTGTCCTGCCTAGGCCTCTTATCTGGAGGGGAGATGGGAACCCCTGATCAAGGTAATCAGGTCTTCGGCCATTTTGATCATCTGTTTTTTTGGGCATAGAGGCCTGTACACGTGGCTCTTAAGTTTGTTTCCTTGCTTTAGAAGATGCTTTAGTCTTTGCCTTTGAAGTTGAAGTCGTTTTAACGTAAAGATGTTTAGGTCTGAATACACCCTCAGAAGCCAGTACCTGCTCAGCGGCTCCGGATCCATCTGAGGGATTAGCATCCGAGGCTCCAATACCTTGAATATCCAGCAGCATGGCTGACTCCATGTGGGAGTCGGTAGTGGCCTGTGACTCTAAAGTACCGGGAGTCAGGGGCTGTGAAAGTGCCTCACTGAGAACCGGCGACTGGCTTAGGAGAAGCTTCGTCGTTGGTTTTGGGCCTCGGTTGTTTTTCTCTATCCTTTTCTTTGCGTTTTCTGTAAACTCCAGTAGTCGGATGGCTGTTCGACGACTTTTCAGGGTAATTAAATCAGCTACCAAAATAGTTTAAAGCAAAATTATACCGACGCTTAATAGTGCGTTGGTTAAATCTAGCACAAAACCGACAACCAGAAACGTTGTGATCAGGGCCTAGCAAGGAATACAGTAAGAATGGAAGTCCTTATGAGGTATTTGCTTTCCACAAGAAATTCAGTTATTAACTTTTTCTGACATTGGTCTGGAGCAAGAAAAAAGTTTCCCCAATGGGGTACTTAGCTTTATTGAAGACTTCGGATCTGAAACTCAAACACGAAAATCTCAGGAGTCGGCTGACCGGCACTTGCGAACTGCTTCTGCTTCGGGCACCACGCGGCAAGAAAGACTGAAGAAAATGGCGTTGGCTGCATCTTTTATACCCCTGATGACCTGACGTCAGGGAAGGGGTGACAGCAGCCGACGCAGGACCCAAGACTTTGGAATTCAGGCCGGCTGAGGGCAACCTGCCAGCAGATTACCCAAATGTAATGACTGCAACAGTTAAACACGAAGAACATCTTGAAAGTTTCAGGAAGTATATTTCTGAATGTCAGTCAGTCTTAGGGAGTTTCAGGTAATGAGGGAAGTTTTATACAAGTTGTCAAGTACAAATGTCAGTATAAATAAAACATGATTACTTAGGTCTGACAATGTACATGCTATACTAGTAGCGTCAGTAATGCAGACGGCCTTTCAAGAAAAGAACTGGGTAGCGTAATTAAAGAAAATCATCATCTACACAAAGCATTTCCTTGAGGGTGTCTCAAGAAAGCTAGCTTAAGTCTAAAAGGGGGAGAAGTATAAAACAACGTATAAAAGCCTGCAATCTTTTTATTAAAGATGCAGCAAAAGTGAGGACTGTGAAAGTCCATATAAAATCAGTAGCTGTTTTTCAGTAAGAAATACTGGGAAGGTACAACAGGCATGTAAAAGTTATATAAACGTTGTATTTTCCTTTCCTGTGGCAATCAAGTGAAACTGTCTGAGACACCAAGACCATTCCCCTTAACTGTCAAGATTTTCACAGAATGTCCAGATTTCTGCCTCATTAAAATTTGTGATTTTCTGAAAAATCACTGGGATGATCTTAGGTCTGAAGTCACTAAATGATGACAAAGTTGAGTTTCAGACTTCAAATCATTTAAAAAATGTTTGTTAACACAAACCCTGTTACTCCAGCAACATTATAAATTTATAAGGGCAATATTTAAAATTTGTCCCTATTTTTGGGCTTTGGCCCCCCATTTCATCAGGCTTTGTTCAGATTTCTTGCACTAAATGTTGAGAAGTATGACTGAGACAAGCACACAGACATACACACACATGCTGCTTCCTGCCAAAAGCTGCATTACCTTACCTGCACTGGAACTTTCTGGTTTGCTTTGTGGGAAGTTACTTGGGTTTTAAAATTCTAACACAGCAGTGGATCAGAACTTTATCTAATGCATAAAGGGAGACTGTCAACAAAAAATGTACTAACTAAATACTTCCCAGTTTTGCTTCATTCCATGACCCCTCTAGTGACTTCAAGTAATAGGAACCTTCCAAGTTGAGAATGTGACTATTTG
The DNA here is from genome assembly GCF_019279795.1 of Protopterus annectens. Classification (NCBI taxonomy): domain Eukaryota; kingdom Metazoa; phylum Chordata; order Ceratodontiformes; family Protopteridae; genus Protopterus; species Protopterus annectens. Next base: position 69,879,805 of record NC_056750.1, on the reverse strand, counting down.
ACTTAGAAGCTCAAGTCACCTAAATGGAGTCTCTGCTTTTCCCCTAGAAGTACTCTATAGACTTTCTTAATTTTGCAAGAAGTGCATTTGAGAAGAGTTTTCATGTGTGAACTCCTGTTTAAGGACTGCCTGTGAGATGTATGCAGCTGTTAAATGGACTTACGCCAGAGGTACAGGCAGTCCACTCATTTTCTATCAATACTGTGTTAGAACTAGTTGGCTGATACATGGTATTAGAAAAATACACTGTTTTAAACTTTTTATTTTACGTTCTTCTGTGTGCAAGTGCATAATTGTTTGAATATTTTGTTTTCAATCTATATTGCTTAACTTATTTGAATAAACAGCATTATTATTCACAATGTCCTCCCCGCAGTCGAGTGATGTCTAAAGACATGCAGGTAGGTGCGTGCGTGAATGGGTGAGCCTGCTTTGAAGGTTGGGCATTGAGTTGGCAACTCGGCACTGTAAAAATCCACTGCCAATCATGAGCAGACCGGAGTTCCGCTGTGGCGACCCCTAACTGGGAAAAGCCAAAAGACAATTATTATTATTCACAATTCAGAAGTTTGTGCCTGACTGCTTATTAATGTATATAATTATTTGTAAAAACTGATGAATTATAACTGTTGGAATTTACCTTTATTATAGGACAACAGCTTAACTACATTGGTTGGTACATTTTAACAGTGCACAGTGATTGTGGCCTTGGTGCTCCAGACTGGACTGGCTGATGGCTGCATGCTATTGTGCAAGAATGAAAGGATAAGCCAAGCTAAAAATGTATCATCATCCCTCATGGAAATTGTACAGTTGTGTACACTTACCATAAATGTAGATGTTAGAGTGTATTCACTGTTGCAGTCATTACATTTGGGTAATCTGCTGGCAGGTTGCCCTCAGTCGGCCTGAATTCCAAAGTCTTGGGTCCTGCATCGGTTACCGTCTTCTCTTCCATGACGTCAGGTCGTCAGGGGTATAAAACATGCAGCCGATGCCATTTCCTTTAGATTTTCTTGCCCCCGATGTCAGGTGCCCCCAAAAAGGTAGCAAAATTATATATAGATTATATATATATATATATATATATATATATATATATATATATATATATATATATATATATATATAAATAAATATACATGCATCAATATAAACTTTGCCGTCATCTACAAGCAATTACACCACATAGGTTGTAGAAGATAGAGAAGGAAAGATAAACTTCAGAATGACAGGGGGATGGCGGGAGGGTAACCTGGACTGCAACAGTGAATACACTCAAACATCTACATTTATGGTAAGTGTACACAACTGTATTATGTTGTTCGTGTTTCACTGCTGCAGTCATTACATTTGGGTAGAATCACAAAGCTATGGTTGGGAGGCTGGAGCTAAACAGCATTAGGTGCAGCTGTAAGGCCCTGCAGCACTGCAGTGGCAAAGCCTGCCCTGGACGTAGAGTGGAGAGGCAAATGGTAATGCTTTGTAAAGGTGTGAACAGAACTCCAAGTAGCAGCCTCTAGAATGTGTTTGGTTGGTACTCCTCTGAGAAAGGCTGCTGAAGTAGCTGCAGCTCTGGTGGAATGAGATCTAATGCCCATGGGCACAGGTTTACCATGGTGTAAGTAGCAGAAATGGATGCAGTGGCTTATCCAATTTGAAATAGTCTGCTTTGAAATAGCCTTTCCTTCTGATCCTGCAGCATATGACACTAGTAATTGCTCAGTTTTTCTTAGAGCTTTTGTCCTGCTCAAGTAGAATCTTAGCTGTCTGTGTACGTCCAAGGAATGCAGAATTCTCTCCTCCTTGTTCTGCGGATTTGGATAAAAAGTTGGCAGATGAATTGATTGGTTAAGAGCTACACTGGAAACCACCTTAGGCATAAAAGTAGGATTTGTCCTCAGAGACACCCTGTCTGGGTAAAATATGATAAAAGGCTCCACAGCCATGAGGGCCTGTAGCTCTGACACTCTTCTTGCTGAAGTAATTGCTAGTAGCAGAGCTGTTTTCCATGATAAGAACTTTAGATCAGTGGTAGCAGCTGGTTCAAACAGAGGCAGGGTGAGCTTTTCCAACACATAAATGAGGTCCCATGCAGGTAATGGTGATCTTCTAGGAGACCTTAAATTTTTTGTTCCTCTAAGATACTGCTTTAGTAAAGGATGAGAAAAGATTGGTGGCTCTGTATTGTAATGAGCCGAAATGGCAGAGGCATGGATTTTGATTGATGAGAAAGATAGGCCTTTGTCAAGCATCTCAGTTAACTATTGTAATATCTGAGGAACATTTGGTTCTGCTGTATCAGTTCCTTGTGCTTGATTCCCAGCACAGAATCTCTTCCATTTGTCAGCATAAGATTTTCTAGTACTAGGCCTTCTGGCTTCCAAAATGACATCCATCACAGCTTTACTGAGAGGTGTTGTTTGTATGACTACATGATTAGCCATGCTGCCAGGTTCAGAGTCTGTAGTTCATTGTGCAGGATCGGATTGTTTTGCTGGGACAGTAGTTGTGGTCTTTGAGGCAAGGTCCAAGCTGGGTATTGAGCCAAGTTCCTTAGGATTGGGTACCAGTATTGGTGGGGCCAGTCCGGGGCAATTAATATCTTTGGCTTCTCTTGTCTGACTTTTAAGAGAACCTGGGAGGAAATGCATAAACTGAAGGATAGGGCGTCCACTTTCCATGCTTGTCTGTGAGAAGTCCTTGTGCAGAATCTTTTCAGTTGATAATTTTGAGGAGAGGCAAAAAGATCTATGTCTGGGCTCCCCCATTTCTCTGTTATCATACTGAAGACTTGTGGATCCATAAGATTTCTGCTTAAATCGTCTGCCAGAGTGTTGTTTTCCTGGCAGGAATTGAGCTTGAAGATGTACTTGGTAGGTCAAAGCTGTGTCCCACAGTGCCATGGTTAATCTGCAAGGGAGGTATGAGTGTGTGCCCCCTTGCTTGTTTATATACCACATGACTGTGGTGTTGTCCCAGTCTTTATCAGTAGTTGTCCTGGATTAAGCAAGTCCTTGAAGGCTGTTAGGGCATTTTGAACTACTAGCATCTCTTTCTGGTTGATATGAAGATAGATTTGTTTTGGTGTCCATAAGCCCTGAATGCATCTTCCTGCCATGTGGGCCCCCCAGGCATAATCTGATGAGTCTGTTGTAAAGGTTTGGCTGGCAGGGGGGTATAGTGAAGGGCAGTCCCATGTTTTGGTGACATACCTTTGCCCACCATAGAAACTACTGTTGCAGGCAGGGAATGAGAGGAATCATTGTTTCCAGACTGTGTGAATGTTAACTCCATAAACTTTTTAGGTACCATTGAAGTTTCCTCATATACAGTCTTGCATATGGAATTGGTAGGATGCAGGATGCCATGAACCCCAAAGCCTGCAGAGTTTGTCTTGCAGATAACTGGGTTTTTGTTGCCATCAGTTTGAAGTAAGCAGTCAGTTGCCTTTGTTTGTCTGGGGTGAGAAAAGCCATCTGGGCAGTTGTATTCAAGTTTGCACCCAGGAATGTTATCTTTTGAGAGGGTACCAGTTGTGATTTTTCGTTTATTGTGTACCCTAGGCTTGTTAGAAACCTTTTCACAAACGCCAGGTGTCGAAGAAGAGTGTCCTTGTCCTCTGCTTGAATGAGACAGTCGTCCAAGTAAGGATATATTTGTATACTTCTTTGTCTGCAAAATGCAATTACTGGTGCCAGGCACTTTGCAAAGACCCTGGGCACAGTAGATAAGCCAAAGGGCAGTGCAGAGAATTGGTAATGTATTAAGCCAGCCTTGAATCCGAGGTATCTTCTCTGCATGATTGTCTTATTGGGACATGCAGGTATGCATCTTTTAGGTCTAAAGTCACCAGCCAAGCATTCTTGCCCAGCATGGGCAGAAGCTGCTTCAAAGTCAGTATTTTGAATTTTGGAATGTCCAAGTATGTGTTCAAAATCGATAAATCCAGTATTGGCCGCCAGGTCTTGTCCTTTCTGGGTACCAAAAACAGTCCTGAGTAAAAACATTGTCCTTTTTCCTGTTCTGGAACTGTCTGAATGGCCCCCATATCCATGAGGGACGTTACCTGTTTCTGTGCCTCTGCCCATTGATTTTTTGGCAGATCTGGCCAACCATTTGCCCTTGGGAGAGTATGGAAATGGAATCTGTATCCCTGTGATACGATGTTTAGTACCCACTTGTCCTGGGTTATTAACTACCAATTTTGAGCAAAAAGTGCTAATTTTCCCCCATGGGTGCTGCCAAAAGAAAAGTGCTTGGTGTAGGCAGAGGGAAGTCATTGGGATTGCTTTCTGTAGGTTTGCGCTTTATCTCCTCCAGATTTGGAGGTGGAAGCGCCCCATTGCTTTGACCTGTATGAATCTTGTGCCTGGTATCTGGAACTCTCAGAGCGTCTGGATTTGTCCCTTTGAGCTCCGTCTGACACAGGAAAGGACCAATTTTTTGTAGGCTAGTCTCTACTGAATCTGGGTGGCTGCACTTGTAAGAAGCCTTTAACAGTTTGCATAGACTTAGCTTTGTCTTCCATTTTCTTTAAAACCTCTTGCCTTAATACCAAACAGAGAATCATGCTGTAAAGGTGCATCTAGCAATTTAGCTTTAACACACACTGAGCAGAGTGGAGGAGAGGTGTTGACTACAACTGTTAGCTGAGCTATACAAGTATCCTGTTTTTTTCGATTACAACCTGGGAGAGATGCACTTACATAGCCAAACAGGAAGCTAAGCTCTCTCCGGCCAAGATTGTGCTAGACAGTCAAGAGGAGAAGGTTAACACCTGCATTACACCTCAAGCAACTCATAGCCCTTCAAAACCCACACCATCAACACCCACACTGCAACACTAAACCCACATATGCAGATGCCCTTAACATCAACCTGCCCAAGCAACAAGGACCTCTGAAGCTGAAATGCAAACAAACACTAGTCACAACCAAAATGACACATAGTTCACAACACCAGTGTGCCACCCAACAACAGCCCCTAAGGCAAGACAATGTACCCAACACTTTAGTCATAGGTGACGCTATAGTCAGGCACACTGATGTACCACTCACCAGGCTGAACAAGGAGAAAATTACAGTCAGCTGCCTGTCAGGTGCCAGGATCCACCACATAACACATGCACTGAAGTCACTCCACAACAAGTACAAATACGACTCTGTCATTGTCCATGCTGGAGTGAATGACTTGAGACATACCTCCCTGGACTACATGAAAAGAGACATGGAAGAGCTCTTGGATCATGTGACTCAGGCAGGTATGACCCTAGCCCTGAGTAGCATCCTGCCTTCGCCCAAAATGATACCACAGTATAAGGACAAAATGATTGACTTCAACAATTGGCTAAGCTTCTGGTGTCATTCAAAGGGGATCCAGTATTTGTCTGCCTGGGAAGACATGATCGACAAACCACGTTGCTTTGCCAGAGATGGTCTGCACCTGTCACCCCTGGGATTCAGTTTACTGGCTAAAGCTCTTGCCACCCCTATACTGCCTTTTTCAGGCAAGGTTCAAAGGATAAAACCACCACCGTAACAGATACAAGCATGCAAAATCTGAAGGCAATGCTACTCAATGCTAGAAGTCTAAACCTCAAAATGCACTCTCTCGAGGCACTCCTAAAATGGAGAACATCAATATCTGTGCAGTAAATGAGACCTGGTTCAAGGCTCCAGAGAGCACCCCTGCAATACCAGGCTACAATTCTTACCACAGTTTTCGACCACAAAACCAAGACCAAAACACTAAAGGTGGAGGAGTGTCCATATTCACCAAGGATATTCACACCTCCAGGCTAGGTGCCCAACACAATGCATCTGAAATTCTCCAGGTGCAACTAACACTATAAGACTGCAATCCAAATTGTAGCGTGCTACAGATCCCCACCATGCCCCAAGATTCTCACAGCACCTTTCTAAACATACTGGAAAATATTAAGATACAACCACACACCCTAATACTGGGTGATTTCAACTACCCTGCCATCAATTGGGAAAACTACTCGGGTACCAACTCCTTTTCCCAACGGTTCTTGGAATTCATAAATTCCAATGCCGTGGATCAACTAATCCATTGTCCCACCAGGGGAGCCAATATCCTAGACCTGGTCATTACCAATATGGGAGATGGATGCTCCACACCAGTGGTCACCCCCTCATTGGTCAGGTCTGACCATAAGCAAATCACCTTTGACATCCACATCCCACCCCCACCGCCCAGTAAGGAAACCTCCTTAAAAAACTTCTCCAAAGCCAACTTCATGCTACTGAAGTCAGAAGTGACAAACTTCACAACACCCACGCAGACGGGATCTGGAAATTTGACTGCAGAATCCTACACTAAGGCACTGTACGAGCACATCCACTCGTGCATGAACCGTGCCATCCCAAATAGAACCAAGATGCTCTTCTCCAAAAAAAGGAAGCCAATCTGGTGGTCCCCTGCTATAAACAAACTATACAACAGATGGAAGAAACTGTTGCAGAAGAGAGGAAAATCCCAGGATGCAAAAAACTCCCTCACCAGCCTCAGTAAGAAGCTGAGATCCCTCATAAAATCCTCAAAAGCTAGTTACGAAAATAAAATTGCCAAAGATTCCAAAGACAACCACAAGGCATTCTATAGTTATGTCAAGAATCTAAATGGCAATGCTCAGATTTGCTCTGAGCTACAACAGAATGGCATTAAATATACTGATCCCAAGGATATTGCCAATATCCTGGCAGATCGATTTAGTGCCAACTTCACCCCCCTCTCACCCCCTAAAGGGCCCATCTCAATACCAAAAGACTGCCAAATTCCGATAATCATTGCCACACAGGTAGAAACCGCTCTCTCCAAAGCTAAGAATACAGCATCCATGGGATCAGATGACATTCCAGGCTGTGTACTACATGGACTACAAAATGAACTGGCACCTCACCTAAGTGTTATGTTTAATCAAAGCCTCACACCAGGCTTCTTGCCCATTAAGTGGCACACAGCTACAGTTATCCCGCTCCAGAAGGGAGGATCCACCTTGGATCCTGAAAACTACCGTCCCATCGGTCTGAGCCTGATCTGCAAGGGCATGGAATGCATTATCATGGAATTTATAAACAAAGACATTGGCAACCTTCAAACACTGGACCCCACCCAGTTTGGGTTTGTGAAGGGCCGATCTTGTCTCCTGAACCTGATTGACTTCTTCGAATCAGTCTCCAGAGCTGTGGACGAGGGTAAGGTGGTCCACACAGCCTATCCAGACCTCGCCAAGGCCTTCGACACCATCCCCCACTCTGGAATCATAGATAAACTTACTAAGCTGGGCATAAATCCCTATGTCACTTGATGGGTTGCCAACTGGCCTACTGACAGAACTCAGACTGTAAAAGTAGCCGACTCCAAATCCAGCTCCAGACAAGTGACAAGTGGAGTACCTCAGGGTTCAGTCCTGAGACCACTCTTGTTTGGCATCTACTTCTCTGAAGTACAGGCCAACACTAAGGGACTCTGGCTAACAAAGTTTGCAGAGGACTGCAAACTGGGAGCCATTATTGAATCCCCAAATTATGTGGATATTCTACAAAAAGGCCTTACAGAAACAGATGCCTAGTGCCAGAACCATGGGCTCAAGCTTAATTCCAAGAAATGTATAGTTATCCCCTTTGGAAAAAAACATGTACCCATGAATTACCACATAGGTGGCAGGACGCTAAACATCGAAAGTGCGATGAGAGACTTAGGGACACAGGTGGACAGTGGTCTCACTTTCGATAACCACATTGCCACAACCATCAGGAAATCCTTCTATGTGGCACACCTCATCACTAAGGGCTTTTCATCCAGTAAAAAGCAGGTCATTGTCCCACTGTACACATCCCTCATCAGATCCATTATAGAGTATAATGCCCCATTTGGTATGTACCTCACAAGACATCTGCAACAGCTGGAAATGCCACAGAAATACCTCACTAAAAGAATCACACGCCTAAAGCAGATGCCATATGCTGACCGTCTAAGAAAAATTCCAGCTATACTCTGTGGCATATCGTCTACTCAGAGGCGATCTCTGCTTAACATACAAGGCCATGTCAAACCCTGAGCTGTTGGACATGCTCCACTTAAAGAAATCCCAATCCCTCAGAGCCACATGCTCCAGGGATCTAAACCTTGTCATCACAATGAACAAAACATGCTGGAGGGATAGGTTTCTGACCCAGAGACTCCCCATACTCTGGAATAGACTGCCCATACATGTCAAGCAGAGTGCCTCATTGGCCCTCTTCAAAAGGAACCTTGATGATTGGATGGGAGATAGGAAATTCACCCCGGGGATCATGTCAGTCGCCCTGCTAGACAGGGGCCCAGAGAAGTAAATATTGTGGGAAGAAATATCCAGGGAATTGTTATGGCTAGGCTTGCATAGGCCCTAGGGCCGATAGCCTAGTACCAACCTATGAACCTACGATCAGGCAAATTTTGTTCCTTTAACCAGGTATGCCTCCTAATCACAGATCCAGTAACTGCAGCCCTGAAAGAGGCCTCTACGGAATCAAAACCACATCGCAAAGTATGCTTTCCAACTTGTTCAGCTGCATGCAATAATTCCTGCAATTCTTTATTTTCTGCACATTCTGAAATCAACATAATTTTCTGTTTCAGCAATCCCATAACATGTTGTTGCTACTTAAGCATATGAAATTGACAGTTTAAGGCCCTGATTTCCAAGGTTGCAGATGTATAAACCTTTTTTCCCCATCTGTCTAGTGCCGTTGAATCTCTGTCAAAGGGGGTAGGATTTTTTGCTGTTGAGGCCTTAACTCCCTTTGGCCCCTGTGAAATAGTTTCAGGATCAGCAGCAGGGTTTCTAAACAAAAATTTATGTGAGTCTGGGACCGTGTAATATCTGTCAGGCTTACTGGGAGCCGGAAGTCAGGGGTCAAGCTTGACTCCAAAAACACATCATCCACAATGTCTAAAACAGGATAAATGGCTAAAGGCTTGTGCTGCGGGAGAAGGAGGAAATCCCTGAGCCTCTTTTTTGATTCTGAGAAGTCTTGACTCTTCCAGTGAAAATGCTCTCTCAAGGTTTGCAAGGTTTCTCCAAATTAATAATCCTCAGGAGGAGATGCAGATGGAATAGACTCCTCAGCATCAGAATCCTCATAGGGAGGTATAGATAATTCCTGATCAGAAGAGGAATCAGAAGAAACAGAAACCTGATCTGAAGATTCATAATCAGTGTCTTGCCTACGCCTCTTATCTGGAGGGGGATGGGTACCCCTGATCAAGGTAATAAGGTCTTCAGCCATTTTGATCATCTGTTCTTTAGGCATAGAGGCCTATGCATATGGCTCATGCGTCGGTTTTTTAGTTTTAGAAGTTGCTTTTGTCTTTGGCTTTGCAGCTGTCGTCGGTTTGATATACAAATGTTGAGGTCTGAATACACCCAGAGAAGCCAGTGCCTGCTCAGCGGCTCCGGACCCATCCGAGGGAGATACATCCGTCAGTCCAATACTTTGAGTATCTTGCGGCATGCCGGACTCCACATGGGTGTCGCTGGAGGCCTGCGACTCGAAGGTAGCGGGTATCAGGGGCTGCGAAAGTGCCGCTCTGACTACCGGCGAACCGGCGACTGGCTTAGGAGAAGCTTTGTCACAGGTTTTGGATCTCGACCGCCTTTTTGTCCTTTTCTTTGTGTTTTTTATGTACTCCGATAGTCGGATTGCTATCCGACGACATTTCTGGGTAGTTACATCTGTTTCCAAAATACTTTAATGCAAAAATACACTGATGCTTAATGGTGCTTTGGTTAAATCTAGCACAAAACCGACAGCCAGGCACATTGTGATCAGGGTCTAGGCAAGGAATACAGTATAAATGGAAATCCTTATGAGGTATTTACTTCCCACAAGTAATACAATTATTAACTTTTTCTGACATCGGTAAAAAGCAAAAAAAACAATGGGGTACTTACCTTTAGTGAAGACTTCAGTTCTGAAACTCAAACTCGAATATTTCAGTAGTCGGCCGACCGGCACTTGCGAAATGCTTCTGCTTCAGGCACGGCGCAGCAAGAAAGACAAAGAAAATTGCTTCAGCTGCATGCTTTATACTCCTGACGACCTGACGTCATGGAAGAGAAGACAGCAACCGACACAAGACCCAAGACTTTGGAATTCAGGCCGACTGAGGGCAACCTGCCAGCAGATTACCCAAATGTAATGACTGCAACAGTGAAACACGAAGAACATCACTGTGTGTGTGAATGTAAAATATTACCTTTTTTTCACTGCTATGCAACCACACAGTAGGTTTACTTAAGTTCAGGGGTCTCTCTCCACATGGGAAGTGGAGAGGGGCTTGCTCCTCTTTTAATCAAAGATTTCCTCCAAGTTATACCAAAAAGTGCATCTGGTGAAACATTTCTGGAGTATCTGCTGATGGGAAAAAAGGTATTTTATCTACTGAGACAATTCCAAGTTATCATGTCATTATTAAGCACTTAGCACCTCATTAAGGTGGCTTAACTCGTATGGAAAAACTGTTCTACAAGTACAGGTATTTTATACAGCCATCACAGTTTTACAACAATATAGATGTTTGTGTACGAGATGTTCCTTGGCTCACTTGGCCACAACCTGGATATCAGTAGAGGCACGGTCACATAAGTGTTGCCAAACACCTGCACAGCTTTAAAAGGTCAGTGTTCCTAAGCATACACATGAAGAAATAAGATCAGCAGGACTGCATGGAATGTACCAGGTGTTTCACCAACTATCAGCACCAACAAAAAACTTCTTTTCTTTCAGTTTTCATCTCAGTATTCCCAGCCATCTTGAATGATCACACATTATGGTCCCTGGACCATTTGTTTATTTTCATGGCTAAAGTTATGGCTCCAAAAGTGATCCATTCTTCCTCTGCTTTTTTATTATGCATGTGATGATGTAACATACTCCCAGCTATGCCAGGGGAAGTAGGGCCATGGATGTGTAACATATGCCAGCAGACCTAGCTGGATTTTTGCTAAGAATTATACGTCATTTGTATTCAAACTGATTTGTACAGGTGCTTGTGCTGAAAATGTATTTATAAAGCTGCTTGTGTTGAAAATGTATTTATAAAGCTGCTTGTGTTGAAAAGTACCAAGAGTGGGTCCTGCTGGATAGAAAAGAAATACACTTGTATGTCACACTGTACTGTAACTGTTGAAATGTATACATTATAACAGGATACTGGAAGAGAAGAGGTTCATCTCAGTCCAGAAAACTTTGAAAAATAGCATGAAATTAAATTATCTGGTTTAGGCCATAAAGACTGTATCTTACAGTTCTGATTGTAGCCAGAGACAAAATGTCTGTGAAAACCAGGGACTAGGAATCCTACGGTATCATCCCCACTGGTGTACTAATTGCTACCCTGGAAGGGTGGAAGTTTTTGAAATGGTTTTACAGCTTCCAGATGCTATAACGTATCTTAGCAAAGGTCCAGGTGTGTGTATTATGACACATGTGATGTCATTTTGTAAGCCAGCACTGAAATGATGTTTTAATAATACTAGATGAGACAGAAGTCTCAGGGCAATCTTTTTTTGAATCCTGACAAAGAAGGACCACTCACCCACTTCATCTTGCCCTTCTCTGTTAAGTGAACTAGGGGACAGTAATTCAGTCAGGAAAATGTAGCAAGATTAGTTAAGTATTGTTTTTCTGTATCTGTGTGAACCTTTCCCTCTGTGTTATTTTTAATATTTCCTGTGACTAAAACTCTGGTGTTTATTGTAAATAGATATTTAGTACTTTCATGTTCTTTTATTATTAAATATATTCAAACTTTTCTGGAAGGGATTTCCTTGATGGTAATGGGGGTTGACAGAAGGGAATTTTGTAACCTTCGGATATAATGGACCGTACACACATCTGTCTTGTGTTAGATTTTGACAGGCTTTTGGGTACAGTGAAAGTCTTCCCCTGACTACCTCCAGAGGTGAGCAGCCAGGCAACTCTTCAGGAATGCTGAAAGGGCTCATCAGAGAAGGATTCTCTGTTGCCCTGGTTCTGCGGACCCCCTCTGCCACGAGATGGGCGTCTATTATTATTGTTTCCCCCTCTGTCTCCCTGAGATTTACAGAACCACATCTTACCACTCTTCTGACGCTTGGGGTAGGGTCTAGAGGATGTGGAAAAATGGACTCCTATGGCAGAGAGAGTCTTACCTTCTTGCTCACACCTAGTCAAAGTGTCTTTCACCTGTGGTCCAAAAAGAAAGGAACCATCAAAAGGGGTGCTGGTGAATGACGCTCGAAAGGGTTCCACAAAATTACACAGCCGCATCCATGCATGCCTCCTAAGGGCCACACCCATACCTGTGGCTCTACTCGCACCATCGGCTGCATAGGAAATGAGCCTCATGGAGGAGTTAACTACAGAATTAAGCGTCGCCAGCTGGGAAGCTACTTTAGCTTGAGCCCCCTCAGCTGATGGATCTTGAAGGGTATCTCAAAGATCCTTAAAGAGATCCCTCTGAAGCCGGGTTAAATGACACAAGTAGTTCAGTGACCTTATAGAAAAGGTTGCTGAAGTGAACATTCACTTCCCATATCTGTCCATCGTCCTAGATTCCTTGTTAGGAGGATGGACAGACGAAGAGGTCTCCGCTAACTCTTTTTTGGTGGCTGCTGCTGCCACCATGGCATCAACAGGAACACCTTTGGTAAGGAACTGCTTGTCTTTGGGTGCTGTGATGAATTTGCCAGGTCTCCTCGGAGTTGGTTCCACTGTATCCGGAGCTGACCAAGCCTTTCGAGCCACCACTGCCAAAAGTGGATCGAAAGGTGGAGAAACCCAGGAGGTGGAAGGTCGGGAACCGAACGCATCCAAAAATACAGACTCATCCTCGGTAGGGGCTAGGTGATTCCAGTTCCCCCTCTGCTTAAGCATTTTTAGGATGTCCGAGAAGGAAACATCTTCAGAGGGGGATCTCGGGGACCCTTCCGAATCATCTAAGTCTGTATCAGAAGTGACAGTCAATGTGCTTCCTCTTGCATTTCTTCTTATGAGGGGGCTCCTCTGAATGATCAGGGGAGGCCTCAGAAGAAGAGGAAACACCCAATGGGGTGCCCTGGAGCACCGGTTCCCTACGCTTGGGGTCTGGAGGAGGAGCAGAGGTTAACACAGGCACTACAGGGAACGGAGCCGGTGGGGCTGATAGCAGAGCTGACTCAGTGGCCAGCACACTCCTCATAACATCGAAGGCATCCCTGCCATGATGCAGAGAAAGCTCCGGTTCTGAGGAAATCGGAATCTTTCTCCGCACTGAGGGAGACAGCTCGAGGCAGACGTAGGAGCCGAGCTCACCTATGCTGAAGCTCCGAGAGGGAGAACGAGGTCAGATGCCACTCACCCCCTCGGAGCCGACGAGGGAACCCCGGTGCCCAGATCCCTCAATGGATGGCACCACTGACGTCGGAACCGAAGAAGACAGAGTTATTGGACCCGACGGTTCCACTACTTGAACCCCAACGAACTTCGGATCCAAACTCATTGGAGTCGGAGGAGGAATATTACGAGAAGTGGACAGAGCAGACACCTGTTGAGGAGGGCTGGACAACATCTTAGCAAGTGCCTGAGACTTCAGCAACATACTGACCACTCTCTCCACATCGTGATCAAACAGCCTAGAGGATCGAGAGGAGTGAGAGGATCGGTGACTGCACTCGCTCTGAAGCAACGGAGACCAAGGAGCCAAATGTACCGATTCCAGTGAAGGGGACCTTAGCCTCTTGTGGCTCCGCGAAGGCTCCGAAGTTTCTGATGGAGCTGACGGGAAGACAGTCTTATCGGTGCCAGCCGGAACCTAAGTAGAAGGTAGAGTCTGAACTGAGGACGGCTCCGAGCTTGGAGCCGATGGCTTGGTAGATTTAGGGGATTTCACAGGCTGAGAGCTCTTGGCCGGTGAATCCTGGGGTTTTAAAAGACCCCTAAGAATAAGCTTATTCTTATGCTCCTGCAGGACTCCTGGACTAAAGGCATGGTAGATAGAACAAGAGTCCTGCAGGTGCACAGTGCCTAAACAATAGAATAGACGCAAGAAGTGTGCCCATCTGTCAGAGACATTTTCTGACAGCATGAGTCGCACTTCTTGAATCCAGACACTTTGGATTCCTTCAACATCCTGAAAGAAGGAAACAACAGCAGCTACCAAAGCAGAATACAGTCTATACAAAAAACACACACTACAAGACTATAGCTAATACAAAAAACACAATGTACTACAAGACTATAGCTAAAGGTTTTTTTTTTGTTTTTTTTTAATAGGAAAGCCTCTAACTTAAATGGCTAACCTATGAAAGAAAGGTTGAAGGAAAGCCTCTAACCTAAACAGCTAACCTGACAAGAAGAGGATAGGGGGGAGGGGGGAGGGAGAACTCTCCAAGTTAAACGAGTTCTACAAGGAAAAGAAGGGATACTACAACTAAACACTAGCTATCACAAACAACAAGACTAATCATCAACAATAAAACACTGAAAATATAGAATTCTAGAGTAAGAAAGTTATACAAAAAACTTCATACGAGCCTGAGCCAGAAAAACGACACCTCGCAGCTGAAGCGGCAAACACAATCTGGGTAGCTATCGCTAGGCATCATGGGATAAGGGGTAGCCTCGAGCTATAGAAGATGGCCGAGTTGGAGCTGAGGATCGGCTCCGATCCCCAACCAGCAAGAACGAAGGAGAGATAGACAACTTAACATCACTGGTTTCCACAGAGGGTGGTGGAGGACATGGCTTGAAACACTCGGCTGAGGACTCAACTCTACAGCTATGTCAGCAAGGAGTCTTACTTGGGGCCTGGAGAGAGAGAGAGAGAGAGAGAAAAACCCGGCTCCAGGACTGAGTGTGTTCCCTGTGTGCTCGTAAGGGAAATTGTGCTTGGTGCAGAGAAATTTTATTTTATTTATTTATTGACTGACATTTGTTGATCAGGAAAGTTTGACTGGGACAGAAGCCCATTTTCGGAGGAGGAGGCCCGGGGAGTAAAGCTCCACAAACACATTATGATTACACAATATTTTACAAGAATTTACAGGAACTACAGTACAATAGAGTACAACATAAAAAAAATGAGAAACAGACTAATCAATTGTGGGAAGTTACAACAGAGAGAAAAACAGAATAATTTACAAGATTATATATATGTGTGCGTGCGTGTGTGTGTGTGTGTGTGTGTGTGTGTGTGTGTGTATGTGTATATATATATATATATATATATATATATATATATATATATAAATAAATACACACCCATTTTTTTGTAAATATTGAAATGGATTGAAAGTTAAGAAAGGAAAAGATCACTGGGGGGGGTGTTAGGTTGAAAGAATTAATAAAGGAAAGAAAAATCACTAGTGGGGTAGTTTTAAAGGGGTGAGGGATTAGAATGATAGTTAAGGTTAGTGAGATTTATAGTAAGAACAGAATTGTTTAAAGTAATTTACAGATCAGAAAGAGTTTCCTACTGGTCTTGATGGGTAAAGATTGGGGTAAGCTAGAGGAAGGCTTAAGGAGACTAGGATGTTCATCTATTTGGATAGATGCAGGGCCAGATTTTAGTATTTAGTAGGTAGTTCTTTAGGGCGAGTTTAAATTTGTTGAAGCAGCTAATGGTGTTTATGTTGGTTGGAAGTTAGTTCCATAGTTTAAGTAAAGGCAGTGTCCGGCTCTTTTGTTTGGTACATGAACGGTTGTGAGTTATTTTCAGAGCAAAGGGTTCTGGTGGGGCTATAGGGTATTAAAATGTTCTCAAGGGCAGGGCAGTTGTTTGGATTGTAGACAATTTTATGTGCTATGGACAGGTGAATGAGGTTAAGGTGATGTGGAAGTTCCAGCCAGTTTAAATCTTTTAAGGCTTGGCAGTGATGTAAGCGGGTTGAGTTACCTGTGGCAAATCTGTCAATTTTATGGTAGCAGGCCTGGAGCTTATTTTGTAGAAATGTATGCAGTTAAAGTGAAAATGGGGGCACCATATAATAGGGAGGGGAACAAGTAAGTGTTGACAAGAGCTTTTTGGTGGTGCTGTCCATGAAATGTTTATGTCTGTATAGGGCTCCTAATTTGCAGTGTTTTTTTTTAATGGCATTACCAATGTTGTGTCTTTCGGCTTTTCCCGGTTAGAGGTCTCCACAGCAGAACTCCAATTAATGACTGGTAGTTGATTTTTACGTGCCGAGAATGATTGGTAGTTGATTTTTACATGCCGAGTTACCAACCCTGGCGCACAACCTTCAACTAAGGTACGCCCATTCACGCACATCTCCACGCAGAAGACGCTCTAGCTGAGAATCAAACCAGACCGCGTCTTACTGTGATGCAACAACGCTACCGGCATTACCAATATGGTGTTCAAATGTAAGTTTATAGTCAATGGTAATACCTAATAGTTTAGCATGGGATACAATTTCAATTTCTGTGTTGCCTAGGGAGAAAACATTTTTCCACCACAATGCTAGATACAACACCTGAATAAGCAAATAGTTGGACGGTACTCCGTCCAAGCTACTGAAAGAACGCTGTGAGTGAAACCGGACTCGAACAGGATGTAAAAAACAAATTTAATGCACAAAAATGCTCGAATAGCTCATACACCAATAAAATCACGTAGTTTAAAAACAGTGGTAAGCGCTTTCATCTGCTACATGCAGACTTCATCAGACCAGGTGACACAATCAGTACTACTGTTTTTAAGCACTTTTTGGCACCAACTTTCAAACTGCAAAAATACATTTAACCCTTGCATCTACAAATGAAAATGCTCTGCATACATTTTAAAGAGCCAATCTATCAATTATTTAAACCAAATAACACACGACAGTCATAACACTGTAACAATATCTTATCAAACTCTGATGTGAATACGTTCTATGTATATAATAACTGACTTCATACCTACTAACTATATATAAAAAAAATATATAGATTATATAAGATTGCAGCATACTCGACAATGCCTACTACTAAACTCTCTTGTACACACTATATAGCCAATGCCACTGAATCTTGTATGTAAAGGCGTAATATGGTAAAATATTTTGTAAAATGTTGTATAAAAAAATATATAAAAACAATATATGCATGTATACACACCCATCTTTGCTGGCTTATTTCAACACCAAAAACGGTTTCATAGAAATAAAATCGTTGATGCCTGGTTCTCTAGTGGCATCTGTAGAAATTTGCCAAACACTTTCCCTTTTTGTTAAAAGTGCTTTAAAATTCCCTCCTTGTTGGGTACTGTATACCTGATCAATAATTGCAAATTTAAAGGTATGTGAGCTACCACATTTATTGATGTGCCTAAATAATGCGTTTTTTTACATCTTTGGTTTTTATCCTATATAGATGGTCATATATTCGTTTCTTCAGCTGTCTTTCAGTTTTTCCTATGTAAAAGGCGGGGCATAGAGAGCACTTGGCTAAATACACTATATTACTCCTGTTACAATTCCCCTTTTTAAATTTTACATAGGTTCTGTTCAAATCTCCTAGTCTACATCCTGCGTTCTCATTTATAAATCCATATAATGATGGATAATCTGACTGTAGAGGAAAGAAAGTACAGTTTTGTACCTACCATAAATGTAGATGTTCGAGTGTTCACACTGCTGTAGTCATCACACTTGGGTTATCCTGCCGTCAGGCGGTCCCGCAGTCGGCCAGAGTTCCAAAGTCTTGGTCTGGCATCAGTTGCTGTCGCTTCTTACCTGACATCAGTGCGCCAGGGGTATATAAGATGCAGCCGACGCCATTTTCTTCAGTTTTTCTTGCCCCAGATGTCAGGTGCCCCCAAGTAGGTAGGCAATACATATTGCTAATAAAACATGTAAAAGGAATAAAAGGAATACCTTCAGTTACAAGCAAATACACCACAAAGGTTGTACAGGATAGAAAAGGTATAGAAAAGTTCAGCTAGGGCAGAGGGGATGGAGGGAGGGTAACCTGGACTGCAGCAGTGTGAACACTCGAACATCTACATTTATGGTAGGTACAAAACTGTACTATGTTCATCGTGTTACACTGCTGCAGTCATCACACTTGGGTTGAATCCCAAAGCTAAGGATTGGTGGTGGAACTAAACAGGGTTTGGAGAGGCTAGTAGGCCCTGCAGAACTGCAGTGGCAAAGCCAGCTCTGGTTTTAGAGTGTAGAGGTAAGTGATAGTGCTTGGTGAAGGTGTGCACTGAACTCCAAGTTGCAGCCTCGAAAATATCCTTGGTTGGTACCCCTCTGAGGAAGGCTGTTGATGTTGCTGTAGCCCTGGTGGAATGGGGCCGGATGTTACCAGGTACATGTTTCCCATGGTGTGTGTAGCAGAAACGGATACAATGTCCTATCCATTTTGAAATGGTCTGTTTTGAGATAGCCTTTCCTTGTGATCCTGCAGCATAGGATACAAAGAGCTTGTCAAATTTTCTGAAAGCCTTAGTTTTATCCAAGTAGTAACGTAATTGCCTGTGAATGTCCAAAGAGTGTAGGAGCTTTTCCCCTTTGTTCTGGGGGTTTGGATAAAAGGTGGGCAAATGAATGGTTTGGTTTAGGACCACACTGGATACCACCTCTGGCATAAAGGAAGGGTTAGTTCGTAAAGAGACTCTGTCTTGATGAAAAATGATGAAAGGCTCCACTGCCATTAGGGCCTGTAGTTCTGAGACTCTTCGTGCTGAAGTTATTGCTAGCAGCAGGGCAGTTTTCCATGATAGAAACTGTAGATCAGCTGTAAAAGCTGGTTCAAAGGGCGGTAGTGTAAGTTTTTCCAAAACAAAGTTGAGATCCCAAGTTGGTGTTGGTGCTCTCCGGGGCGGTCTTATGTTCTTAGCCCCTCTGAGGAACTGTCTTAGTAATGGATGTGAAAATATAGGAGGATCCGTGTTTTATTGAGCTGAAATAGCTGAGGCGTGGATCTTAATAGATGAAAAGGAAAGTCCTTTGTGCAACATCTCAGTTAAATATTGAAGAATCTGAGGAATATTTGGGACAAGGGGATTTTGGCCTTTAGCCTGGTTCCAGGCGCAGAATCTTTTCCATTTGTCTGATTAGGCTTTCCTGGTGCTGGGCCTCCTGGCCTCCAGAATGACATCCATCACAGCTTTAGAGAGAAGTGTTGACTGGTTGTTTAGGTAATTTGCCATGCAGCCAGATTTAAAGTCTTGAGCTGGCTGTGTAGAATCTGATTGTTTTGCTGAGTGAGCAGGTGAGGAATTGTAGGTAAAATCCATGGTGGGCCTTGAGCCATGTTCCTTAGTATTGGATACCAGTGTTGGCATGGCCAGTCTGGAGCAATGAGTATCATTTGTGGCCTCTCTAATCTGGCTTTCAGCAGCACCTTTGCCAGAAGAGGCAGTGGAGGAAAGGCATACACTGTCAATGTTTTCCAACTGAATGAGAGGGCGTCCACTTTCCAAGCTAGTGTGTGGTATGTCCTCCTGCAGAATTTCCGTAGTTGGTAGTTTTGGGGGGAAGCAAACAGATCTATGTCTGGGCTCCCCCATTTTTGAGTTATCATTGCGAATACTTGTGGATGCAGTTTCCACTCGTGAGGATCTATGATATTTCTGCTTAGATCGTCTGCCAATGTGTTTTTCTTTCCTGACAGGAATTGTGCTTGTAGTTGAACTTGGTAGATCAGTGCTGTGTTCCACAAGGTCATTGCTTGATTGCTTAGGGGGTAGGAATGTGTGCCCCCTTGCTTGTTTATGTACCACATCACTGTGGTGTTGTCCATCTTTATTAGGAGTTGTCCTGGATGTAGGAGGTCCTTGATAGCTGTTAGGTCATTTTGCACAGCTAGCATCTCTTTTTGATTGATATGTAGATGCCTTTGATCTGCAGACCATTTACCCTGAATACACTGTCCTGCCATGTGCGCTCCCCAGGCATAATCCGATGCATCTGTTATAGTTTGCCTGGCTGTGTGTAAGGTAAAAGGCTGACCCTTGTTGAGGTGACATGCCTGAGCCCACCATAGAAACTCCTGTTGAAGGCAGGGAATGAATGGAATTATTGTTTCCAAGCTGTGGCTGTGTTGAGTCCATACACTTTTCAGATACCATTGTAATTTCCTCATATGCAGTTTTGCAAATGGTATTAGTATTATGCAAGATGCCATGAATCCCAAGGCCTGCAGAATTTTTCTTGCAGGGAGTTGGGTCTTTGTTGCCATCATTTTGAAGTAGTTGTCCTTGCTTATCTGGCGTGAGATAAGCCATCTGGGCCGTTGTATTTAAGCTGGCACCCACGAATATTATGTCTTGTGAGTGCACTAGTTTTGACTTCTTTTCGTTTACTGTGTACCCTAGGCAAAGTAACAGGTTTTTGACAAACGCCAGATGCTTTAAAAGAATGTCCTTGCTTTCTGCTTGAATAAGGCAGTCGTCCAGGTATGGATACATTTGAATTCCTCTTTGTCTGCAGTATGCAATTACTGGTGCCAGGCATTTTGTGAAGACCCTGGGCGCAGTAGATAAGCCAAAGGGCAGTGCAGAGAATTGGTAATGGGTTGAACCTGCTATAAATCGGAGGTATCTTCTGCAATTTTGTCCGATAGGGACATGCAGGTATGCCTCCTTGAGGTCCAACGTTACTAGCCAATCCTTCTTGCCCAGCATGGGAAGAAGTTGCTGTAGTGTTAGCATCTTGAATTTGGGTACTTCCAGATATGTGTTTAGAATTGAGAGGTCCAGAATGGGTCTCCAGGCTTTGTCCTTTCGGGGAACTAGAAAGAGTCTTGAGTAAAATCCTTGTCCTTGCTCCTGTGTAGGAACCTGTTGAATGGCTCTCATGTCCATGAGAGCTGAAATTTGCTTTTGAGCCTCTGCCCATTGATTTGGTGGCAGGTTTGGCATTCCTTTTATCCTTGGTAAAGTGTGAAAGTGGAATCTGTATCCTTGAGATACAATATTTAGGACCCATTTGTCTTCTGTGATGATGTGCCAGTTGTCTGCAAAAAGTGCTAGTTTTCTTCCCAAGGAGCTGCCAAGAGGGATTTGCTTGGTAGTCTGAGGGGTAAGTCATTGTGTTTGTCTTCTGATAGTTTGAGACCTGTCTTCTACTCCTTTTTGGGTTGTGGCACCCCATTGTCGAGGCTGGTAAGAGCCTTGTGACTGACCTCTGCCCCTTGGGCATCTGTATTTGCCCCTCTGTGGTTTGGCAGAAGCTGGAAAGGACCAGTTTTTGGTTGGCCAATTTCTGCTGAAACTAGGGGGTTGAACCTGTAAAAAATCCTTGACCGTCTGCATTTTGCCTTATCCTCAATTTTCTTTAAAACCTCTTCTGCTTTTACACCAAATAAAACATCCTGCTGTAAAGGTGCATCCAATAACTTTGCTTTAACATGATCAGGTAAAGTTTATTCTTTTAACCAAGCATGCCTACGTATGACAGACCCTGTCATTGCTGCTCTACAAGAAGCTTCCAATGAATCAAATCCACATTGCAAAGTATGTTTGCCCACTTGTTCAGCTGAATGCAACAAATCTCGCATTTCCTTGTAATCTGGCTGGTCTGTATGTGCGAGCATTTTTTGTTTTAATTCAGACATCAGATATTGTTGATATTTCAGCATGTGAAACTGGCAATTTAAGGCCCTCATAGCTAGAGTAGCTGAGGTATATACTTTCTTTCCCCATCTGTCTAGTGCTCTAGAATCCCTTTCAGAGGGTACAGGATTTTTAGCAATAGAGGCCTTAACCCCTTTGGGACCCTGGGAAATGGTTCCTGGGTCAGCAACAGGGATTTTATATAGGAATTTGTGTGAGTCAGGGACTCTGTTGTATCTGTCTGGTTTGGCTGGTGCAGGAGCTAATGAATCTGGGTTAAGGCTAGATTCTAAATAAACATCATCCACAATGTCTAACAAGGGTGGAATAGCAAGTGGTCTGTGCTGGGGTAGTAAAAGGAACTCTCAGAGCCTTTTCTTAGAATCAGAGTAATCCTGGCCTTCCCAGTGGAAAGGTTCCCTCATAAAGTTTCCCCAAAAGAGTAGTCTTCTGGGGGAGATGCTGAAGAGTCCCCTTCAGCATCAGAGTCTTCATAAGGGGGAAAGGAATATTCCTGTTCCTCAGAAGAATCTGAGGAAATTGAAACCTGGTCAGAGGAAGCGTAGTCCTCCTCCTGTCTTGGCCTTTTATCAGGAGGGGGATGGGAACCCCTGATTAGGGTAATTAAATCTTCAGCCATCTTATGCATCTGTTTCTTAGGCATGGGGCCTTGTACTGGAGACTGCTGTACAGTCTTCTTTGTTTTTAAAGGGGTTTTCAGCTTTGCATAGGATTTTATAGTGAGTGTAGTCGGTCTGAAGTCACCTTCTGCAACTCAAGGCGTTTCAACTGCACCGGAATCTCCTTCAGCCATGGAGTCGGAAGGGCTTAAAGGTAAAGGTTGTGGAGGCCTAGCAATCTCCGCCAAGGAATCAGATGCAACCTGGGGTTCTAAATCAGCGGTAGTCAGGGGCTGCGTAGGCACCTCACTGAAAAACAGAGAACCGGCGACTGGCCTAGCAGAGGCCTCAGAGTCTGGTTTGGGTCTCGGCTGCCTGTCCTTATCTTTGCATTTTTTATGCATTCCGGTTGTCAGTTGCTCCGGCGGCATGGTATAATTAAATTTCCTACCAAAATAATGTCGGGCGAAATCAAACCGACGTTTATTAGCACAAAACAGACAATCTGTGACGTCGTGGTCTGGGCCTAGGCAAGGAATACAATAAGAATGAAAGTTCTTATGAGGTATTTGCTTCCCACAAGAAATGCAATTGTTAACTTTTTCTGACATCAGACTGAGCCAAGAAAAGGTTCCCCATTGGGGTACTTAGCTTTATTGAAGACTTCGGTCTGAAATTCGATTTGAAAATCTCAGGAGTCAGCCGACCGGCACTTGCGAACTGCTTCGGGCACCATGCGGCAAGAAAGACTGAAGAAAATGGCATTGGATGCCTCTTATATACCCCTGGCGCACTGACGTCAGGGAAGAAGCAACAGCAACTGACACTGGACCAAGACTTTGGAACTCTGGCCAACTGCGGGACCGCCTGACGGCAGGATAACCCAAGTGTGATGACTGCAGCAGTGTAACACGATGATCATCATGTTTAAATGATTTAGTTATGAATTCGGACATCCGAGTTATGAAGCCGGATAAGGGAGGGGGAATAGTGTTATATAATAACTTGTACTATATTAATGAGATACAAGCTATATTGATGGAATCCGGCAACTACGAAATAATTTCAATTAATGAAATTAATATAAAATATCAAAAAATTGACTTGGCAATAGAGGAATATGTTATTGACAACAGAATTACTGATGAATTATACAATTTTATTAAGGTTGAATACCCAGTTATGGCCACGAATGTAGGTATTCCAAAAGTACACAAAGACATAAGAAAACCTCAGTTTCGACCGATAATATCCGGGAGTAAGTCCAAAACATTCAACACTGGGGTAGTCATTGACAGATGGGTTAAGCCAATATACATGAAGTTGCCCCATCTTATCAAGGACTCATGGATGTTTTTGGCTCAACTTACTCCAGATATTTCGAACAATAAGCTGATATTTATTACTATTGATGTGGTCGACTTGTTCTCATGTATTCCTAAACAGCAGGGATTAGAAGATTTTTGCTCAACTCTGAGGAAATATTCAGATATGAGTTGGGACAAGATTAATTTGATTACTGATATGATGGAATTAGTGCTGGATAACAATTTTATTTATTATGAGGGAGAATATTATAGACAAACGAAAGGCGTAGCAATGGGCGCCTCATGTGCCCCCATTTTTGCTAACATGGTTATGTTAGAATGGGAAAACCAGTTTGTATTTAGCAGTGATTATTATAAACATATCACTTATTACACAAGATTTTTTGATGATTTTTTGTCTTATGGAATGGTCCAGAAGAAAGTATTCAGGATTTTATAGCATATATAAACCAAACAAGTGAATTTTTGAAATTTACACACACAATTGACAGTAGGGGTATTGCTTATCTGGATACATATATTAGCCATTCTGAAATGGATTTTCAATCTGAAATATACAGGAAAAGTGCATATTCCAATGCATATTTAGAGTTTAATAGTTGTCATCCTAAGCATATGTTAAGAAATATCTTTAAAGGCCAGTGTATTCGTGTAGCTAGAATGTCATCCACGTTAGACATTCTGCAAAAAGTGGATAATATTATAACCATGTTCCTAAACCGGGGGTACCCCCAGACCTTGCTTCAGGACACCTCAACCTATGTGTTGAGTGAATGGGGGAACAGATATACACCCATTTTGGGTATTGACATCAATAATTTTAAACAAACTGGAACAAAGGAAGATATAAATTCGAATAGAGTCTGTGTCTTGACATACACCCCATATGTGAAAGATATAGAACAAATTATAAGTAAGGTTTGGAATATTTTATTAGTAGATGATGATATTAAGATGATGGTAGGAGACAGAATGAAATTTGTATATAAAATGGGCTTGAATGTAAAAAAATATCTAGAAAAGATGTCAAAGTCTAATTATAAGGACAGGACTGGAAAATGTACCATGAAATGTGGGGCGTGTAATCAGTGTGGAATTATAAATGAGAAAGCAGGATGTAGATTAGGAGATATGAACAGAACCTATGTAAAATTTAAAAAGGGGAATTGTAACAGTAGTAATATAGTGTATTTAGCTAAGTGCTCTGTATGCCCCGCCTTTTACATAGGAAAAACTGAAAGACAACTGAAGAAACGAATATATGACCATCTTAGTTTCATAGTTTAGTACTAGGCTATCTGCCCTGGAGCATTTGTAAGCCTAGCCATAGTGATGTGGCTTTCGCCACCCCATGAAATGGTACAAAAATGCACAGAATAGATTTAGGATACTGTGCCTCTGTCTAGTAGTGACACAATGAAGGTCCCCTTATATAATAGAATTAGTTTACTGTGCCCCTGTCTAGTAGTGACACAGATGTGACCCCTGGGGTAAACTTACGATCTCCCATCCACTCATCAAGATTTCTCTTGAAGAGAGTCAGTGAGGGGCTCTGCCTAACATGAACTGGAATCTTGTTCCAAAGCATGGGAAGCCTCTGGGTTATGAATCTATCCCTCCAGCATGTCCTATTCATACTTGTGCCAAGGTTCAAGTCTTTAGCTCTCGTGGTCCTGATGGATTTGGATTTTTTGAGGTGGAGCATGTCCATCAGTTCCTGATTGGACATGGCCTTGTATGCCAGGCACAGATCACCTCTGAGCAGGCGGTATGCTACTGAATAGAGCTGGAGTTTCTTTAGTCTGGCAGAATAAGACATATGTTGGAGACCCTTGATCCTCTTGGTGAGGTACTTTTGTGGTCTCTCCAGCTGTTGCAAATGCCGGGTGAGGTACATACCAAATGGGGCATTGTACTCAATCATGGGTCTGATGAGGGAGGAGTATAGGGGTACAATGACATCCTTAGATCTGGATGTGAATCCCTTCATGATGAGGTGTGCAAGGTAGAATATTTTTCAAACCACTTTGGCAACGTGGGTGTCAAATGAGAGGTCGCTATCGACTTGGGTCCCTAGGTCTCTGATTAATTTTTCCATACTCAGTGGGTTGCTGTCTATGTGATAATTTGTGGGTACTTTGTTTTTCCCAAAGGGGATGACTATACATTTTTTGGCATTTAGTTTAAGGCCGTGACTCCGGCACCAGTTGTCCACTTCTGTGAGGCCTTTTTGTAGGATGTATGCGTCTGCTGGTGTATCGACTATGGCGCCTAGTTTGCAGTCATCTGCGAACGTTGTCAGCCACAACCCTCCCATGTTTGCTTTAACATCTGAGAAATAAATGCTGAACAGGAGGGGTCCCAGGACAGATCCCTGTGGGACACCACTTGTGACTGGCTTTGAGTCTGACATTGCTCCAGCGATTTTAACTTTATGGGTTCTGTCCTTTAGCCAGTTTACAACCCATCTAGTGACATAAGGGTTTACGTTTAAGCTGTTGAGCTTATCTATGATGCCTGAGTGGGGTATTGTATCGAAGGCCTTAGCCAAGTCCAGGTAGGCTGTATGGACTGCTTTGCCCTCATCAATGGCTCTAGTGACTGTTTCGAAAAAGTCAACCAGGTTCAAAAGGCAGGATCTGCCCTTTACAAAGCCGAACTGGGTGAGGTCAAGTGTCTGTAGGTCCCCTATATGTCTCTGTTTATGAGTTCCATAATGATTCTTTCCATAGCTTTGCAGACCAGGCTGGTTAAGCTTATGGGGCGGTAGTTCCCAGGGTCTGTAGAGGTACCCCCTTTGTGGAGTGGGACCACTGTTGCTGTACACCAGTGATCAGGTACATATCCTGTAGTAAGGCTAAGGTTAAATAGCATTTTTATGTGCGGGTTTAGCTTCTCTTGGAGTTCACGTAGCACGCAACCCTGGATACCGTCAGGTCCCATTGATGCTGTGTTTTTAGCTTTGTTGAGGGCGGTTCTCACTTGGACATCTGAGATGACAGGGAGATTACATTCAGCTGGGATAAGTATTTCTTCTTTTGGGGGTGAGGGAGGGGAGAAATTTGCACTGAACCTGTCAGCCAGAATGTTGGCAATATCTGTGGGTTCAGTGTATTTTTTGTTGTTGTGAACTAACTCTGAGCATATCTGAGGGTTTCCCCCCAGGTTTCTAACATAGCTGAAGAAGGCTTTGTGGTTATCTTTAGTGTCCTTAGTGATTTTTCTCTCAAAGTTGGCCTTGGATGTTTTTATGAGAGAACGTAGTTTTCTGCTAATGTTGATCAGGGATGTCTTCCCTTCATGGGATTTTGCTGTGTCGTGCAGTAGCTTCCTTCTTTTGTTATACAATTTGTTAATGGCTGAGGTCCACCAGACAGGACGCTTTCCTTTGGTGGAGAGGGACTTGGATTTATTTGGGATTGCATGATCCATACATTCTTGGAGATGTCCACAGAAAGCATTTGTGAAGTATTCGGCATTGTGGGATGTGGTATCCACGGGCCCAGTGGGCTTAAAGGATACCATCTCAGTCTTAAGAAGAGTGAAGTCTGCTTTTGAGAAGTTTTTCACTGTGGTCTTTTTTGCTGGGGGTGGAGGTGGGAAACATATCCAGGGTGATTAGTTTGTGGTCAGATCTCACTAGTGAGGGGTATAACTCTGGTGTGGAGCATTTTGTCCCCATGTTTGTGATGATCAGGTCTAGTATATTATCTCCCCTAGTGGGAGAGGTGACTAGTTGTTCCAGTGCATTTGAATTTATGAATTCCAGGAACCTTTGGGCTAGAGTGTCAGGGCTAGAATAATGTACCCAATCTATGTTTGGGTAGTTGAAGTCTCCCAGTATGATGGTATTTTGTGATACATTCATATCCTCCAATGTCTTCAGGAAGGCTGAGTGGGGTTCCTGAGATTGGGAGGGTGGTCTGTAACATGCTACCAGTTGTATAGCAGTTTTGCCCATGGTTAGTTGCACCTGTATGGTCTCTGATGCTTCATGTGTTGCTACTAACCTGGAGGTGTGGGTGTCCTTGATGAATATGGACACTCCCCCTCCCGTTGTGGTTCGGCCCGGGTTTTGGGGCCGAAAAGCATGATATGAGGTATAGCCTGGTAGCGCTGGGGTGCTCTCAGGAGCCTTGAACCAGGTTTCAGTTACTGCACAGACATTGATGTTCTCCATACTGAGGAGTGCATTGAGTGCCTGCATCTTGAGATTTAGACTTCTGGCGTTGAGCAGCATTACCCTTAGTTTTTTTCCATTTTTGTTTTCTAAGGAGGTGGGGTTGTCTTTTGAGCCTTGCTTAAAAAAGGCACTATGGGGGTGGCAAAAGCCTTAGCCAATATCCGGAAGCCCAGTGGTGACAGGTGCAAGCCGTCCCTTGCGAAGCAGCGTGGCTTGTCCAACATGTCAGCCCAGGCAGACAGACATTGGATCCCCTTAGAATGACACCAGTACTTGAGCCAATTATTAAAGCTGATCATCTTGTCTTTGTATTGTGGCATCATTCTTGGTGAGGGCAAGATGCTGCTCAGGATCAGGGTCATACCAGCCTGGGCTACATAATCAGAGAGCTCCTCTATGTCTCTTTTCATGTAGTCCAGGGAGGTACGTCTCAGGTCATTCACGCCAGCATGGACAATGATGGAGTCGTATTTGTACTTGGTTTGGAGTGACCTCAGTGCGTGTGTTATGTGGCGGATCCTAGCTCCTAATAGGCAGCTCACAGTCACCCTCTCCTTGTTCAGCCTGGTAAGCAGGACATCAGTGTGTCTGACTATAGAGTCACCTATTACTAGTGTATCAGGCATGGTGTTTGGCCTTAAGGGCTGTGATTGGTTGACACACTGATTTATTGAAGTATGTGTTGCATGTGTTTTGTTTTGAGGTGGTGGATTTTTGGATGTCTGCTTTGGGAGCCTCTGTTGTTTTGGTAAGTTTTTTATTAGAGCCTCCGAGTATGTCTTTGTGTTTTTATGTGTTTGGTTTGCAGTTGTGGTAGGTCTATGTGGGACTGGGTTTGTTGTGTGTGTGGTTACCATCTCCTCCTGTCTGGTCATGCCAGCCCTGAGTTGAGAGAGTTCAGCCTCCAGTTTGGCTATATAGTTGCATCTCTCACATGTATTTGTGTTTGCTGGGAGGAGGAGAGGGTTGTCTGTGTACATGAGACAATTGTAGCATTGTCTCAAGATACCCAGATTAACCAGCTGAACTGGAGAGGACGCCAGTAATCTACCACTCGACATGCTAGAACAGTATAAGGGAGTGCTGTGCCTTTAAGGGAAGTGGATATTCACAGGGGTGGTAGGTGGATGTAGTGCTTACTTAGTAGAGAAGTTTTGAGAACAAGTGCTAGGCTTATAATATAGCAAGTAGTCTGATTATACTAAGAGTCGAGATTCCTTAAGGGAAAATTTGAAGAGCAGACTTGGCGGAGCCAGAAGAAGTTTAACCGGCGCTGCGCTATGTGCACAACCGCGCAAAGCCATGCAAACGCGGATTTTAAACAGGGAACTACAAAAGAGCTAGAAATGGTCCAAAACAACGAATTACTACAGCTGTTGTGCTGAGGTCACTTCCTACAGGGACAAGTAGGTTACTCAAGGCTCCCCACTCCCACTGGTGAGCAAAGAAACTTCCTTCTATCCAGGTAAGGTAATGGACAACACAGGAAGTACACCACAGCCCAGAATACAGCAATGCCTGTAAACTAGTCTAAACTAGTCGAGGAGTGGTGGGAAAACAAGGATTATTATTTTTTTTTTGTTTTGTTTTGTTTTTAGATAGAAACACACAGAAAATGCAGAAACAGTGATAAATCAGTTACACAGGCTAGCACACTTTAGTGGGCAGCCTCAACAGTTAAATTAAACAAACAAACAAACAAACTTTCGATCAAATTCGACTAAAAAGTAACTTTAAGGGCAGATTTTAAAATAATGCAGCAAACAGCTAAAAAAACAGTTTAAGCTTGTTTAGGGTAAGCTAGAGAAGCTATTCCAAGTAAAAAAACAGCAAAGATACTTAAATACAGAAAGTAGTCGCTTTTCTGAGTTCTCTGTAGCTAGGACCAAAGATGCAAAAAAACGCATTATATAGGCACATCAATAAATGTGGTAGCTCACATACTTTTAAATTTGCCATTGTTGATCAGGTATACAGTACCAAACAAGGAGGGAATTCTAAAGCACTTTTAACCAAAAGGGAAAGTGTTTGGCAAATTTCTACAAATGCCACTAGAGAACCAGGCATCAACGATTTTATTTCTATAAAACCGTTTTTGGTGTTGAAATACGCCAGCAAAGATGGGTGTGCATACATGCATATATTGTTTTTATATATTTTTTATACATTTTACAAAATATTTTACCATATTACGCCTCTGTATACAAGATTCAGTGGCATTGGCTATATAGTGTGTACAAGAGAGTTTAGTAGTAGGCATTGTCGAGTATGCTGCAATCTATATAATCTATATATTTTTTATATATAGTTAGTAGGTATGAAGTCAGTTATTATATACATAGAACGTATTCACATCAGAGTTTGATAAGATATTGTTACAGTGTTATGACTTTGTCGTGTGTTATTTGGTTTAAATAATTGCTGGATTGGCTCTTTAAAATGTATGCAGAGCATTTTCATTTGTAGATGCAAGGGTTAAATGTATTTTTGCAGTTTGAAAGTTGGCGCCAAAAAGTACTTAAAAACAGTAGTACTGATTGTGTCACCTGGTCTGATGAAGTCTGCATGTAGCAGATGAAAGCGCTTACCACTGTTTTTAAACTACATGATTTTATTGAAGTGTATGAGGAACATTTTTGTGCATCGAATTTGTTTTTTACATCCTATTCGAGTCCAGTTTCACTCACAGCCTTCTTTCAGTAGCTTGGATGGAGTACCGTCCAATTATTCACTTATTTGGGAGAAAACATGAAAATGACAGTCAGGTGACATGAGTTTTGCTGCAAAGAGCAGAAGCTTTGTTTTTTGACATTAAGTAGTTGTGATTGGGTTAACCAGGCTTCGACTGAGGTGAAGGTATCTTGGGTTCTTTGTTAGAGGTGTTGGAGGTTATTTGAGGATGAGATGATGGTATCATCTGCGTATTGGATAAAGTACAGTTTTGTACCTACCATAAATGTAGATGTTCGAGTGCTCATACAGCTGCAGTCATTACAGATGTGGTTATCCTGCCGTCAGGCGGGTCCTCGGTCGGCCGAATTCCAAAGTCTAGGTCCGGCGTCGGTTGTCGTCACTTCTTCCCTGACGTCAGTGCAGCAGGGGTATAAAAGAACCAGCCAACGCCATTTTCTTCAGTTTTTCTTGCCCCAGATGTCAGGTGCCCCCAGAAGGAAGGCAAAACATAATGTTACGCAAACATGCAATATAGATAAAACAAAAAACAGTAGTTGCAAGAAAATACACCATAAAAGAATACCCCAAATAGGTTGTATGATAAAGGTGTTTGTCATAAGGCCTGTCCTAAGAGGGGACGGAGGGAGGGTAACCTGGACTGCAGCTGTATGAGCACTCGAACATCTACATTTACGGTAGGTACAAAACTGTACTATGTTCATCGTGCATACAGCTGCAGTCATTACAGATGGGTAGAATCCCAAAGCTAAGTAAGGGTGGTAGGCACTAGGTGGAACTAGGAGGAGCGAGGATGCCCTGCAAGACTGCTGTGGAAAATCCTGCTCTAGATTTAGAGTATAGTGGAAGGTGGTAGTGCTTGGAGAAAGTGTGCACTGAACTCCAAGTAGCTGCTTCCAAAATGTCCTTGGTAGGGACCCCCTGGGGAAAGCTGCAGAGGTAGCTGTGGCCCTGATGGAGTGGGATCTGATGCATGCAGGCACAGATTTTCCATGAAATGAATAACAAAAGCATATGCAGTGGGCTATCCATTTTGAAATTGTCTGTTTGGAAATAGCCTTTCCTTGAGCACCTGTAGCATAGGACACAAAGAGTTGCTCAGATTTCCTGAATGGCTTGGTTCTGTCCAAGTAATAACAAAGTTGTCTGTGAATGTCCGAGGAATGTAGTAGTCTCTCCCCTTTGTTCTGTGGATTTGGATAAAAAGTAGGTAAGTGGATAGTCTGATTCAAAGCTACACTGGATACTACCTTTGGCATGAAGGTAGGGTTGGTCCGTAAGGAAACTCTGTCCTGATGGAAAATGATGAAAGGTTGCACAGCCATGAGTGCCTGCAGTTCTGAAACTCTGCGTGCTGAGGTGATAGCCAGAAGGAAGGCTGTTTTCCATGACAAGTATTGTAGCTCTGCTGAAGAAGCCGGCTCAAAGGGAGGCAGGGTTAGCTTTTTCAATACGAAATTGAGGTCCCAAGCTGGAACTGGTGGTTTCCTTGGGGGTTTTATATTTTTTGCCCCTCTGAGGAACTGCCTTAATAGAGGATGTGAGAATAGAGGAGGGTCTGTGTTGTATTGTGCAGAAATGGCTGAAGCGTGGATCTTGATGGAGGAGAAGGAAAGGCCACTGTTTAACATCTCAGCTAGGTACTGTAAAATTTGAGGTATATTTATTACCCAAGGATTCTGTCCCTTTTCTAGATTCCAGGAACAAAATCGTTTCCATTTGGCGGAGTAGGCTTTTCTAGCAGAAGGTCTTCTGGCCTCCAAGATGACATCCTGCACCTCCTTGGAGAGGAGAGCCTGTTGGGCAATTAAGGAATTCTCCATGCAGCTAGATTTAGGGTTTTGAGCTGGCTGTGCAGGGTTTTGTAGTTGTGCTCGGATAACAGAAGAGGAACTAGAGGTAGGATCCATGGTGGGGAGTGTATCAGGCTCTTTAGGAGCGGATACCATTGTTGTCGTGGTCAGTCTGGAGCAATGAAAATCATTTGTGGCCTCTCTGCTCTGGCTTTTAATAGAACTTTGGTCAGTAGAGGAAGAGGCGGGAAGGCATAGACTGTCAATGTTGTCCAATTGAAAGTGAGAGCGTCCACTTTTCCAGGCCCGTGGATGATAGGTCCTTGAGCAAAATTTTTTCAACTGGTAATTTCTGTGGGTAGCAAATAGATCTATGTCTGGCTGTCCCCATGCCCGAGTTATCTTTGAGAACACTTGAGGATGCAACTTCCATTCGTGTGGATCTGTTATATTTCTGCTTAAGGTGTCTGCCAGTGTATTTTCCTTCCCTGGCAGGAATTGTGCCTGTAGTTGAATTTGCAATTCCAGTGCTGTGTTCCATAGGGTCATGGCTTGCCTGCACAGGGGGTATGAATGAGTTCCCCCTTGTTTGTTGATGTACCACATGACTGTGGTGTTGTCTGTCCTTATCAGTAGCTGGCCTGGATGCAGTAGGTCTTTGAAAGTCATAAGAGCATTTTGCACGGCTAGCATCTCCTTTTGGTTGATGTGTAGGTGCTTCTCTTTTTGGGACCATTTTCCCTGAATACACTGATCTGCCATGTGTGCTCCCCAGGCGTAGTCTGAGGCGTCCGTTGTGATGATTTGAGTTGCCTGAGGTACACAGAAAGGGAGACCTGTGTTCCTTTGGCATGCTTGAGCCCACCATAAAAATTCCTTTTGAAGGCATGGAATGAGTGGTATAATTGTTTCCAAGCTGTGGCTGTGTTGAGTCCATAAGTTTGTACCATTGTAGTTTCCTCATATGCAGCTTTGCACATGGGATTAGTAGGATGCAAGATGCCATGAATCCCAGAGCCTGCAGGACTTTCCTTGCAGTTAATCTGGTGAGAGTTGCCATTTTGCTGAAGTATAGAGACAGTTGCCCTTGTTTGTCTGGCGTGAGGTAGGCCATCTGGGTGGTTGTATTTAAGCTGGCCGCCAGGAAAATTATCTGTTGAGAAGGTATTAGTTTTGATTTCTTTTTGTTCACTGTGTATCCCAGGAAGTTTAACAGTTTTATTACAAAAACCAGATGCTGCAATAGAATGTCCTTGCTGTCCGCTTGGATCAGGCAGCCATCCAGATATGGGTAGATTTGAATTCCTTGTAGTCTGCAGAAGGCAATTACTGATGCCAGGCATTTCGTAAACACTCTGGGCACAGTAGATAAGCCAAAGGGCAATGCAGAGAATTGGCAATGGGTTGAATCTGCAAGAAATCTGAGGTATCTTCTGCAATCTTGTCTGATAGGGACATGCAGGTATGCCTCCTTGAGGTCCAATGTTACCAGCCAAGACTCCTTGCCCAGCATGGGAAGAAGCTGCTGTAATGTGAGAATCTTGAATTTTGGCACCTGTAGATATGTGTTTAGGATGGATAGGTCTATGATAGGTCTCCAATCTTTGTCTTTCCTTGGTACCAGGAATAGCCTGGAATAAAAACCTTGGCCTTGTTCTTTTGCAGGTAACTCTTGAATCGCTTTCATATCCATGAGAGCGGAAATTTGTCTTTGTGCCTCTGCCCTTTGATTTTGTGGCAGGTTTGGCATGCCTCTCATTTTTGGAAGGGTGTGAAAGTGGAACCTGTAGCCTCTGTCTATAATGTCCAGAATCCATTTGTCTTTTGTAACAATATGCCAGTTTTTTTTAAAATAATGCCAATTTTCCACCCAAAGGTGCTGCCATCAAAGCTTTGCTTGGCAGCCATAGGGGGAAGTCATTGTGTCTGTTTTCTAAATGACTGATCGATCTTCTCCACCTCTTGGGGTTGGTGCTTGCCACTGTCTTGCTCTGTAAGATCCTTGAGGTTGTCCTCTACCCCTTGGGCATCTGTATCTGCCCCTTTGAGGTCTGTCCATGGCTAGAAAGGACCAATTTTTTGAAGGCCAGTTTCTTTTGAAGCGTGGAGGTTGTACCTGCAGGAAATCTTTCACTGTTTGCATAGATTTCGCTTTTTCCTCCATTTTCTTTAGTACCCCCTAAGCTTTAACACCAAACAATACATCTTTTTGAAGTGGTGCATCTAATAACTTTGCTTTGACATGATCTGGTAAGGTTTGCTCTTTGAGCCAGGCATGTCTACGTATAACAGACCCCGTGACAGCAGCTCTACATGAGGCCTCTAAAGCATCAAAACCACACTGCAAGGTATGTTTACCCACTTGCTCTGCACCATGCAACAAATCCTGCAACTCTTTCAAATCTGGTTGTTCTGTTTGTGTCATTTTGCTTTTTAACTGGGATCACAAAAACTGTTGGTACTTTAACATATGGAATTGACAGTTTAATGCCCTCATGGTTAAAGTGGCAGATGTATACACCTTTTTCCCCCACCTTTCTAATGCTCTGGAATCTCTCTCTGAAGGTAAAGGGTTTTTAGCAGTAGAGGCCTTAATTCCCTTGGGACCCTGTGAAATTGTTTCTGGGTCAGCAGTATGGCTTTTATAAAGGAACTGGTGAGAATCAGGGACCCGGTAATACTGGTCTGGTTTAACAGGGGCTGGAGGTAAAGAATCTGGATTAAGGCTGGCTTCTGTGTACACATCATCCAAAATATCTAAAACAGGAGGGATAGCCAGGGGCCTATGCTGGGGGAGCAGAAGAAATTCCCTGAGCCTTTTCTTGGAATCTGAGTAATCTTGACCTTCCCAGTGAAAGCGTTCCCTCAAAGTATGCAGGGTTTCCCCAAAAGAGTAGTCCTCAGGGGGGGGGGCCGAGGGAATAGACTCCTCAGCATCAGAGTCTTCGAAAGGAGAATAGGCATAATCCTGGTCCTCAGAATGTTCTGAGGTAATAGAAGCCTGGTCTGAGTAAGGGTAGTCTTCCTCCAATCTGGGTCTTTTGTCAGAGGGGGGTTGGGAGCCCCTGATGAGAGATATCACATCCTCAGCCATTTTAAGCATCTGTTTTTTAGGCATGGGGCCTTGGGAGGAGGTCTGAGGACCCTGTTTTTTAGTTTTCCTGGCTGCTTAAGATTTAGTGAAGGATTTAATAGAGAAGGTGGAAGGCCTGAAGACGCCTTCAGAAATGGCAGGCATGACTAAATTTTGAGTTTCCCCGCCAAGAGTGGCGTCGGTATCTGTAGTAGGAATGGAGACCGAGGATCCTGTGACCTCGGGTACTTAAGTCACCGGTAAAATGGATTCATCGGTAGTCAGGGGCTGCGTAGGTACCTCGCTGAGAACTGGTGAACCGGTAGTCGGCCTAAGCGTGGTCTCAATACTCGGTGCGGACCTCGGATGTCAGTCCTTATCTTTGCGTCTTTTGCCTAAAACTGGTGTCGGAGTATCCGACGACATCATGTAATTAAATTTTTTGCCAAAATAATGTTGGGCGAACTCCGCCCGGCGCTTAATAGTGCGCTTGTTGAACCTAGCACAAAAATGGCAGGCCGAGAGGTCGTGGTCTGGGCCTAGGCAAGGTATACAGAAAGAGGGAAATCCTTATGTGGTATTTGCTTCCCACAAGAAATGCAATTATTAACTTTGTCTGACATCGGTCTGAGGCAAGAAAAGTTTCCCCAACGGGGTACTTAGCTTTAAAGAAGACTTCGGCTGAAATACTTTCGTAAATCTCAGGAGCTGGACGACCGGCACTTGCGAACTGCTTCTGCTTCGGGCACCGCGCGGCAAGAAAGACTGAAGAAAATGGTGTCGGCTGCCTCTTTTATACTCCTGCCGCACTGACGTCAGGGAAGAAGCGATGACAACCAACGCCGGACCTAGACTTTGGAATTCGGCCGCCTGCAGCTGTATGCACGATGAACATCAGAGCTAACAGGAGAAGCAGAGTGAGGGTTGTTGGTGAATATTTTAAAGAGTAAAGGTCTGAATATGGACCCTTGTGGTACTCCGATTTGGTTGGTTTGGTATTCTGATGGGGTATTTTGCCATTTTACACACTGTTGCCTTTTGGTGAAGTACCTATTAAACCACTGGTGGGTGGCTGGAGTGCAGCTGATATTTGAAAGGTGTTGTAGAAGTTCTTTTGTGTGATACTGTATCGAAAGCCTTCGACTGGTCTTGTAGTTGTACTAAGTAATATCACCTGAGTGAATGGATCTCTGTACAGTATCCATGAAGGAGACATGACAAGTCTAGTAATAGTACAGAACTAATATTACCTAGGTCGATGAATCTCTGAACAGTATCCATGCAGGAGACACTACAGGTCTAGTAGTAGTACCAAAGTAATATTACCTAGGTCGATGAATCTCTGAACAGTATCCATGCAGGAGACACTACAGGTCTAGTAGTAGTACCAAAGTAATATTACCTAGGTCGATGAATCTCTGAACAGTATCCATGCAGGAGACACTACAGGTCTAGTAGTAGTACCAAAGTAATATTACCTAGGTCGATGAATCTCTGAACAGTATCCATGCAGGAGACACTACAGGTCTAGTAGTAGTACCAAAGTAATATTACCTAGGTCGATGAATCTCTGAACAGTATCCATGCAGGAGGCACTACAGGTCTAGTAGTAGTACCAAAGTAATATTACCTAGGTCGATGAATCTCTGAACAGTATCCATGCAGGAGACACTACAGGTCTAGTAGTAGTACCAAAGTAATATTACCTAGGTCGATGAATCTCTGAACAGTATCCATGCAGGAGACACTACAGGTCTAGTAGTAGTACCAAAGTAATATTACCTAGGTCGATGAATCTCTGAACAGTATCCATGCAGGAGGCACTACAGGTCTAGTAGTAGTACCAAAGTAATATTACCTAGGTCGATGAATCTCTGAACAGTATCCATGCAGGAGACATGACAAGTCTAGTAGTAGTACCAAAGTAATATTACCTAGGTCGATGAATCTCTGAACAGTATCCATGCAGGAGACACTACAGGTCTAGTAGTAGTACCAAAGTAATATTACCTAGGTCGATGAATCTCTGAACAGTATCCATGCAGGAGGCACTACAGGTCTAGTAGTAGTACCAAAGTAATATTACTGGAGTCGTTGGATCTCTGTACAGTATCCATGCAGGAGACACTACAGGTCTAGTAGTAGTACCAAAGTAATATTACCGGAGTCGTTGGATCTCTGTACAGTATCCATGAAGGAGACACTACAGGTCTAGTAGTAGTACCAAAGTAATATTACCTAGGTCGATGAATCTCTGAACAGTATCCATGCAGGAGACACTACAGGTCTAGTAGTAGTACCAAAGTAATATTACCTAGGTCGATGAATCTCTGAACAGTATCCATGCAGGAGACACTACAGCTCTAGTAGTAGTACCAAAGTAATATTACTGGAGTCGTTGGATCTCTGTACAGTATCCATGCAGGAGACACTACAGGTCTAGTAATAGTACAGAACTAATATTACCTAGGTCGATGAATCTCTGAACAGTATCCATGCAGGAGACACTACAGGTCTAGTAGTAGTACCAAAGTAATATTACTGGAGTCGTTGGATCTCTGTACAGTATCCATGCAGGAGACACTACAGGTCTAGTAGTAGTACCAAAGTAATATTACCGGAGTCGTTGGATCTCTGTACAGTATCCATGCAGGAGACACTACAGGTCTAGTAGTAGTACCAAAGTAATATTACCTAGGTCGATGAATCTCTGAACAGTATCCATGCAGGAGGCACTACAGGTCTAGTAGTAGTACCAAAGTAATATTACTGGAGTCGTTGGATCTCTGTACAGTATCCATGCAGGAGACACTACAGGTCTAGTAGTAGTACCAAAGTAATATTACCGGAGTCGTTGGATCTCTGTACAGTATCCATGAAGGAGACACTACAGGTCTAGTAGTAGTACCAAAGTAATATTACCTAGGTCGATGAATCTCTGAACAGTATCCATGCAGGAGACACTACAGGTCTAGTAGTAGTACCAAAGTAATATTACCTAGGTCGATGAATCTCTGAACAGTATCCATGCAGGAGACACTACAGCTCTAGTAGTAGTACCAAAGTAATATTACTGGAGTCGTTGGATCTCTGTACAGTATCCATGCAGGAGACACTACAGGTCTAGTAATAGTACAGAACTAATATTACCTAGGTCGATGAATCTCTGAACAGTATCCATGCAGGAGACACTACAGGTCTAGTAGTAGTACCAAAGTAATATTACCGGAGTCGTTGGATCTCTGTACAGTATCCATGAAGGAGACAAGTGCAGTACTTGTGCTGTGTGAGGGGTGAAAGCCATGTTGGGTGGGGGTGAATAGGCTGTTGTGTGTGAGATGAAGTAATTGTTTATGCATGCACCTTTTGAGGAGTTTGGATAGTGGGGAGAGGACAGAGATTGGACAATAGTTAGAGGGTTCAATGGAGTCACCTCCTTTGTGAAGTGGGGTGATGATGGATTTTTTCCAGAGGTTGGGGACATAGGATTCTGTAATTGAGCGGTTGATCAAAATGCTAACAGGATATGCTATTTCCTTGGCAGTGAGTTTTAAGTATTCTGGTGGGAGGTCATCAGAGGAGAGAGAGCATGGTTTTAATTTTCTGAAGAGTCTCTGAATTTCTGTGGTTGGTACTGGTAGTGAGAAGAGACTAGATGGGGTAATATTGCTTTGGTGAAGGGGAGAAGATTGGTCT
This sequence comes from Protopterus annectens, assembly GCF_019279795.1. NCBI lineage: Eukaryota > Metazoa > Chordata > Ceratodontiformes > Protopteridae > Protopterus > Protopterus annectens. The sequence continues at coordinate 69,840,842 of NC_056750.1, read as the reverse complement.
ATGAAGGGAAGAAAGGCTCTTTTTAAGTGAGGACTGCTTTTGTAGAGTAGAGAAGGCAGGGGAAAGGAATTTGATAAGGTAAGGGTAGAGGGAAGGAGTCTATTATTAATTTGTGTATGCAGTTTATAAAATGTGAGTTGAGCACAGTGACTATTTGTGACTCTGTTTTTTCCGGGACTGGTGATGGGTTTTGTTTGGTGCCAGGGGTAAGGAGATTAGTGATGCTTTTCCAGAATTGTTTTGGGTTGTTTCTATGGTTACTCACTTGGGTAGAGAAAAAGGTTCTCTTGTCAGTAAATACTATCTTTTTAGCTTTGTTTCGTAACTCTTTGTATCTAAGTAGGTTACATTTATTTTTGTTTTTATGCCATTCTTTCCAGGCCTTGTCGCTATTTTGCAGGAGTTGTTTAGTAGCTTTTGTTAGCCAGGGAGCGTGGTTGACTTCACTCTTTTAGTACGAGGAGGGGCTAGACTGTTGAGTGTGTCTAGGAATATCTTATTAAAATAGTATAAGGCATCATCCAATGGGAGAGTTTTTAGTGGGCGCCAGACTGAGAACTTCAGACTGTTGATAAATTCTTGTTGATCAAAATGTTTTAGGTTTCTGGTGGCTTTATAGCTATGAGATTTGGATATATGTGAAGTGGGTCTAAGTGAAAACAGGTTAAGTGGTCACCGAGTATATTGGGTAGGGTCTTTGGATTTGAGTATTTAAGTGGGTCTGAAACTAGGATCCAGTCGAGGGTGGCTCCTGGTATATTGCTGCTGAGTATTCTGGTAGGCTTGGTGATGAGTTGGGTGAGCTTATACAGGTTTATGCTGTTTGTTGGGGAGTCAGTTATTAAGTCTTGCCAACTGATGTTTACATCTCCTACAATAATAGTTTTGTTGTAGGTATTTTCTGACATCCAGGCAAGAAAGTCCTCAAGGGATTGGACATTTTGTCCTGGTGGATATATAGACTAACTATGCATAGCTGTTTAGATTTGTTAATTTGTAGGGTTCTTATTAGGATTTCAGCATTCAAAAATGATAGGAGTGTTTTCTGGAAGGGTAGCATTGTGATACAGCCAGCACAGATTAGGGATACCCCACCTCCTTTTTTGTTGGTTCTGTCTTTCCATATGTCTTTCCATAGTTATGTTATAACCTGTGTTATTTCAATATCTTGGATTTTGGGTTTTAGCCATGTTTTGGTGAATGCTAGGATGTCAGGGGTGTTTTGTGCTTGCCAGGCATGGACGTCTGTAATTTTGTTACAGACAGTATGAATGTTTAAGGCTGCTAAGAGAAGATCTTTAGAAAACAGAGACTGGTTGAGTGTATTTATGCCTGAGTGTCCTGGGTTGAGGTGGATGCCACCACATAGGGATATTTTGTTTTGGCTGTTAAGGGAATGTTTTGCAAGATTTTTTTTTTTTGTTATAGGCTGCTAGGTAGTGGTAGATGTTTTATTTATGGTGGTACAGGGCAATATTTTTAGTTTTGATAAATGAATGAAATGGTATTTGTGTAGGCTGGATGATATATTATGGAAGCTGTTTAATGGTTTGTCACTGCATACGGGAGAAGTTGTAGAAGTACTAGCTGTGGGATGAAGTGTATATTTGGGGGTGGTAGTAAGAATTAGTAAGCTAAGGGCAAGAGTTAGAAACAGATTGGGAATAGTGGAGTATGTAGTGTGTGCCATACTTGTAAATGGATTTAGGAAGGTTTTGGAGTGTGGAAGGTACTGTTATGGGTGGATATTGGGGAGGGGAGGAGGCATTTTGAGGAGGGGGAAGGTACGGTCAGAAGAAGATTGTGTGAGCAGGTGAAAGTTGATTGGAGGGGTAGAGTTATTGCCAAGTATAAATCTGGAACATGGGAAAGGGGGTAGGGGAGTGGAGTGAGCCCGAAGGGCAAACCGAGCAGGCAGAGCCAGCCCAATAGCTGCTAAAAACAAAAATAAAGATCAGTGAGACTTGGAACTGAAACTATGGAATGGTAAGCAAGTGAGAGCTGTGACTGCTAGTTTTCGGGGGTGCTTTTGTTCTTACAGCAGTACAAGTAGTATAAGTTATTGTAATAAAGAATTGGGTATTAAACCACAATGTACAGCATACCTTGCATGCAAGAACTTACATGTGGACAACTGCACATCAGGCAGACAAACAGCTGCTGTGGAAACAAACTGTCACCCTGGGTTTATAATACCTCAGGCTATCCAATACAGGACAAGAGCTGGAGGTGTAAAGACTACAGGGAAGAAGATGGATAGCCAGTGGGTAACTGAACTCTGCAGACACTGTTTGTGAAGTGCAAGAGGATTAGAAACCAATCAGTGAACCTTAAGAAAAGGTATCTTACTTTGCACAGTCACTCTGCTTTATACTGTTAAATTAAAGCAAGTATAGACATTATCTAATTTTACCCTGAATTTCTTAAAAGGATATAAAATTAAAGCTGGGGTTGGGTACAGAATGACCTAACCCCAGCTACTGTGTGTTGTCTATTTTTGTTCCAAGTGAACACCCTTCATCGGTGTCAGTGGTGAGGACGGAGGCTCCTTGATTACTGGCCCAGAAGAGGGATGTCACAATGCACCTAACAGCATGTACTGTAGCAGTTAAACAGTCAGCTATAAAGCAGAGATGTTAAGCCTGAATTCCATAAAAGGCCGCATGAATTGTCTACATACCGGTGAAAAATCACACAACTTCATTACATTCCTGAACTACTTCTGAAAAACTGGCATCTGGTCTCAGTGAGATTGCCCAACTAAAATTATGAATAAATAACTTATTACTTGCTTGTAATCAAATTAAACAGGCATATTTATGACTCTGATGACCCCCTGCTCCTTTTCTACCCAACAACCTTGAAAAATAACTCCGTATTACATACATTACATAAAGTACATGCGTTAGTCTATGACCCGCTTATGACTGGCCAGATTAGTGAGGAACTACATGAATATTTTTATACTGAACATCCCATTGTTCCAATACTATATGGCTTACCTAAGGTACATAAGGAGCCTGTGCAACCACCTATGCATCCTATTCCAGCCACATTTGGGTCACAGAATTTCTATCAATCTTCATAGAGAAGACTCTTGGACCTGCACTCAATAGGGCAGTGACAGTACTTAAAGACACTACATCTTTCTTGGAGGACCTTTTTTCTTGGTATGATCAATATGATGGAAACTACGACTATGCTTTTGTCATACTAGATGTAGCTTCACTGTTTACAGTGATACTCAGTGATTGGGGCATTGATTGTGTGATGCGATTCCTTGGTAACAGTACTGACTGGCCAGTGATTAAGGTCGATTTGCTAAGTGAATTAATTTAACTTGTACTCAAAAATAATACCTTTGTTTTCAACAATGATTTTTCTATCCAGCAGACATGAGTTGCGATGGGCATGGCATGTACCAACACTTATTCTAAATCGGCCCTTGCATGCTGGGAACAGAAGTATGTATTACATAATATCCTGTTCTACAAGCGATTCATGGATGATGTATTTCTTGTATGGAAAGAAACAGAACAGAGCTTGAATAGTTTTATTGACTTTTTACACAAGACAACTGATTTTTTGAAGTTTAGTTACTGCTTTTCTCATGGAAGTATAGACTTCCTCAATGCTACAGTTGACAAGGGAGCACTGGGACATTGCCACACTCGCCTCTACAGGAAACCTTGGTAAGAGGAATACCCTGTTACACTGAACCAGTATGCATTCTGGTCATAGTACTAGGAATGTTATGAAGGGACAATCCCTGTAGATAATGAGGCTACATGATGATGATGGTGACCTGGTTCCAGATTTTGGGCTTCTTAAGAATTAATTTTTAGCTCGAGGGTACACATTACATGAGACTGAACGTTGCATGAATGAGGTACTTCGTATGAGGGGTAGTGACCGAAGATCCTCGAGGATATACATTACATGAGACTGAAAATTGCATGAATGAAGAACTTCGTATGAGGGGTAGTGATAGAAGATCCTAGAGGATATAAATTACATGAGAGTGAACGCTGCATGAATGAGGTACTTCGTATGAGTGGTAGTGATAGAAGATCCTACTTTTTTTGAGAGATTCAGGAAAGACAATATTGGAGACACTACTTCTGCTGACACACGTCTTAAGAATAGGGTTTGTCTCACCTGTTTGAGTGATGTGAATATAGTATGTAATATTTTGAGAAATAATTGATCTATTTCACAAGTTGACCCTGACATCAGAAAGATTATTGATGATTCTCCTAGGTTTGTTTTAAAAATAACCTTTCCCTTAAGTGACAATTATGCTATCGGAATAACTTGAGAGAGGGAACTTTAAATATCACACTTGTACAGCATGTAAATAAATTCTTACAAACACCTCATTTCTGCAACCCACTACTAGTTTTATAACACAGACAGACTTTTATGCTGAATGTAAGAGCAAGATCTGGTTTATTATGCAGACTGTACTGTCTGCAAAGCCTTCTATGTTGGCAAAACGAATCACACGCTAAAAAAAAGGGTCATGGAGCATATAAAGGATATAAATAAAAAGTAACTAATGCATGGGCCAAGCATGTACTGGAATGAGGTAGTGATCACTCGTTCAAGTTTTTTATGCTGGAGCTGACTTCACTAAAATTGCAGGGTGGAGATCCGAATAATATAACAGAATGCCATGAGCTACGTTGGATACTACTTTTACAAGCACACCTTCCAAAAGGATAAAAAGAGACAATTTAATTGAAGCCAATGTTGAAATCCTGCCCCTTATGTCATTAAATTACACTTTTGGTGGCTTGGCCCATAGTGAACACTTGAATGGTTGATTCATTCATGAGTCAGCTGACTGCATGTGTTTCAATGATTGGACGTTGTTAGATTTTTAAATGATCTTCCTTTAGTGGTTTTTATATGGTCTGAAGAAGCAGATTAAGTATCTGTGAAAGCGCTTACCTTTTATTTTACATTTTTTGTTTTATTAAAGTTTATAGTTCATTTTCAGCCACCTTGATTGGAGTTATTGGAGTTTTATTTTCTTAAGAGTTTTTTATTTCGTATTACTCTGCCCTTTATCAAGTGGCTTTGAGTTTCGTTTTGTATAATGAAAAACAATCAAGTTTTTGTACTGCTTACAACTGAGCATTAACAGTTTCTGAAACTGGTTAGGTCACTATTTACACTATTTACAGCTTACCTTGAGGATATACTTCATATAACCATCTCAGCTGTTGTAAGGGCTTGCACAGATAAAGAACCTTACACTGGGGTTAGGGGGGGTCTATTTTTAGTCCGCAAATTTCACTTTACTGATTTTTGCTTAAGCTTCACTTACACAAGCCATAAACTAATACAGCATGCACTTGAACTGTATCTTAAAATAGTAACATGACATTTAAGTTAACTAAACATATAAAAAGTCACTGTACCAGTTCCAGACCAGCAATTTTCTCTTGGTGTGCAGGTACTTCACCAATCCACCGTATGACCCCAAAACTTGGGGGATCATTCACTTCCACCATAGAGTTGACCTCAAAGCCAAGTTCCAGGTTCTCCTCAGAGAATTCAGTCACATCCCTGTGTGTATCCCCGGCTGCTGAAGGAGAAGTTGGACACTGGTTTGGGCCTGAGCCCTCCCTTCGGTGGGCACGGCAGCTGACAGACTCGGGCTGACCTTCATCAGGTAAGGATCTTGACACCGGAGACAGAAAGGTGGTTGGTCTTCGAGGTTCATCTGATAATGTCTCATCTTTAAACTCTACAGATAATGGAAAAAGGTAAAGTTATGTCACATTCTTGATCTGGTACAGCTCTGCTTGAAGCAACTGTTCTTTTACTACTTGCTACATTTTAAGTTATCAACTACAGCTAATCCACTTTGCATACTTATGGCTACGTTATCCCCCCTCCCCCCATCAGGTATGTTCCTCTGAGTCTTAGGCTAGCATCCCACTAAGGAATAGTCCTAAGGATTTATCATTTACCCTTAAAGGGTTCTACATATGGCCAGTAGAAACACAACAAAAGCACCTCTGTTCTTGTGGAAGGGAGGGCTTGTAGCTTTGCAATACAGCTATTCCTACTTGTTAGATATGCATTAAAGTATTCTTCAGTATTTAACCACATACGATACGGCAAGTATAAATGCTTCTTTACAGGGGTGACTTAAGGAGATTTAGTTTGAAGGAGTTCTAAAGAGTTTGCAAATGAAGGCAGGAAGAATCAAACCCAGGTCTACAGGATGTTAGCACAGAAACTTAATTCACTCTACTGTGAGGTTAACCAGTCTTGTAGTATCTTCTCATTCAAGACAGCAATGGTCTACATACACCCAACCACATTCTACAAATAACTTGCACATTCTGGGTAAGAACAACAACTGTGTGTGGTGTGACACAGGAGATTAGGTACAGGAATGAAATGTCAAGGAGAAGCCTAAGCTGCAACTACAGGTGTGCTAAGTTGGTGCTTAGGTGGGGAAATAAACAAAAGTACTACAGATGAAGTTGAAGAACTATTCAAAATTTAACAGATCAAAAGGAACCAAAGCAGTATGAACTCATAAGCTAGGTGCCAGGTTTGTGATTGTATTTAGTCTTCCAATCCTGGAGAAAGGAAGGAAGTACCAGCCAGCGTCCAACAGAGACTTGGTATTGCAGCAGAGCAGCATGAAGTGCTGGGGACAAGTGCATGCCAAGCAGCATGTCTGCATTCTGTAGCCAGGGTTAATGCACGCTTGGAAGTGCACATGAAGTGCTGGGGACAAGTGCATGCCAAGCAGCATGTCTGCATTCTGCAGCCAGGGTTAATGCACGCTTGGAAGTGCACATGAAGTGCTGGGGACAAGTGCATGCCAAGCAGCATGTCTGCATTCTGTAGCCAGGGTTAATGCACGCTTGAAGTGCACGTGAAGTGCTGGGGACAAGTGCATGCCAAGCAGCATGTCTGCATTCTGTAGCCAGGGTTAAAGCACGCTTGGAAGTGCACATGCAGCTGGTGCTGTGGGGGTCCTGACTATTGGTAACGTTAAGCAGAAAAACCCAGGCCATCCAAGGCCATCACAACCACTGGATCAGACTTATGCAGTGCTTCAGCCGCTGACAGCCAGGTGCCACTTCAACCGGGAATGGGCCCTGACTAGAGGGTAAGCTGGACCATCAGAGAGAAGGGAGAAAACAGGTCACTCTAAATGACTGGAACTAAAGCGTCCATATGGACAAAGATAAAATCTGTATGGGCAGAGATAAAATCTGTATGGGCAGAGATAAAATCTGTATGGGCAGAGATAAAATCTGTATGGACAAAGATAAAATCTGTATGGGCAGAGATAAAATCTGTATGGACAAAGATAAAATCTGTATGGACAGAGATAAAATCTGTATGGACAAAGATAAAATCTGTATGGGCAAAGATAAAATCTGTAGTATGGACAGAGATAAAATCTGTATGGACAGAGATAAAATCTGTATAGGCAGAGATAAAATCTGTATGGGCAAAGATAAAATCTGTATGGACAAAGATAAAATCCGTATGGACAAAGATAAAATCCGTATGGACAAAGATAAAATCTGTATGGGCAACGATAAAATCCATATGGGCAGAGATAAAATCCGTATGGGCAGAGATAAAATCTGTATGGGCAGAGATAAAATCTGTATGGGCAGAGATAAAATCTGTATGGGCAGAGATAAAATCTGTATGGACAAAGATAAAATCTACGATAAAATCTGTATGGACAAAGATAAAATCTGTATGGACCGAGATAAAATCTGTATGGGCAGAGATAAAATCTGTATGGGCAGAGATAAAATCTGTATGGACAGAGATAAAATCTGTATGGACAGAGATAACATCTGTATGGACAAAGATAACATCTGTACGGTAAAACAGAAGAGAATGTGGAAAATACCAGAAACCCTTAAAGTACATTTGAATTTAGGTAGCAGTAACTTACTCCTCCCAACAGACACAAATATTTTGGTGCCATATTAACAAAAACAGACTATTAACAAAAAAGTGGCAAACTCATCCAATTTCATTTCACATATGAAATAAGGGACACAAGTCCCTTCAGTGCTTATGTCTCTCCAGCCTTCAGTAGTACATTATTCTATCCTCCACCCCACCTCAAAACATAACCAGCACTAAAATTCCAAGTCTCTGGACCACATTATTCACCCTTTTATCTAGTCATCAAAAAGATATTTCACTATGAATTTAATAAGTTGGAGGTCATTATTGATTAATCTGTGTGACGTGTTAAGCAAGACTTGTTAAAAAGAAAGACATGCACTTTGTACGGAAATCCTTCCAAGGCATTTTTGCCAAAAATGTCAGGTGACCTGGAGGGGAAAAACTGGGCCTTCCAGAGACTGGATAGAAGTCTTGCTGTGGTACTTTACTAAAAGAAACCAAGACAGGAGAGAGACACCTATTATGGATGAACAAGAAGAATGGACTGCAAGGAACATGAACCAATGCAAAGACCAGCAGCCCAACTTTATTCTCCAGACAAATCAATTAAAAAAAAAATGAAGAATTGATCATTTGGACTATAAACAAAAGGTAGACATGGACTGAAAACAAGTGAAAGAACTACAGTGCAAGAAGCACGAGTGCTAACTGATGTGGACTGAAAAACAGATGAAAACTACAGTGCAAGAAGCGTGAGTGCTACCTGATGTGGACTGAAAAACAAATGAAAAAACCACAGTGCAAGAAGCGCGAGTGCTACATGATGTGGACTGAAAACAAATGAAAGAACCACAGTGCAAGAAGCACGAGTGCTACCTGATGTGGACTGAAAAACAAATGAAAGAACCACAGTGCAAGAAGCGTGAGTGCTATATGATGTGGATTGAAAACAAATGAAAGAACCACAGTGCAAGAAGCATGAGTGCTACATGATGTAGACTGAAAACAAATGAAAGAACCACAGTGCAAGAAGTGAGTGTGCTACGCGATGTGGACTGAAAACAAATGAAAGAACCACAGTGCAAGTGTGAGCGCTATGCAATGTGGACTGAAAACAGATAAAGGAACTACAGTGCAAGAAGCATGAGTGCTACATGATGTGGACTGAAAACAGATGAAAGAACTACAGTGCAAGAAGTGCAAGTGCTACATGACGTGGACTGAAAACAAATGAAAGAACCACAGTGCAAGAAGCACGAGTGCTACCTGATGTGGACTGAAAAACAAATGAAAGAACCACAGTGCAAGAAGCGTGAGTGCTATATGATGTGGATTGAAAACAAATGAAAGAACCACAGTGCAAGAAGCGTGAGTGCTACATGATGTAGACTGAAAACAAATGAAAGAACCACAGTGCAAGAAGTGAGTGTGCTACGCGATGTGGACTGAAAACAAATGAAAGAACCACAGTGCAAGTGCGAGCGCTATGCAATGTGGACTGAAAACAGATAAAGGAACTACAGTGCAAGAAGCATGAGTGCTACATGATGTGGACTGAAAACAGATGAAAGAACCACAGTGCAAGAAGCGCAAGTGCTACATGACATGGAATTTTTGTGCATGAACTCAGGAAAGAAACTCCTTCAAACAATGAGTGCACGTGTGTGTGATCAAACAGCAAAACTAGGGACTGATGATGGTCAGAGCAAGGGGGGGAATTCAGTAACTCTGGCAGCACAGGGGTCTCTAGTCTATTCAAAGAGGAGTGGTACACCAAGTGAGAAGGTGTATAGATCAGAGACAGTAAAAGGTAGACTTTGTATTGCTATGGAGGGTCTACTTCCTGAAAAAAAAAAAATTAAATGGATACATAGGAAAGTGGAAGAGATGGAGACTAGCCCATACTCACCAAAACAGGGAAAAGGGTCTGGAGGCAATGGTCAGGAAAAGGGCGAAAAAAATCAGAAATGTATCACAACACAGAAGCAACAGGGGAGAAAATAAGGGAGGTGGGTGGCATATGACCAGAAGTATGGAAATGAAGTCCGCAGGAGGAAGAGTAGGAACTGTAGGGTAGCTGGAGGTGACATGCATGTAGGGGGTCATGGTGGGCAAAGCAGGGCAGTGGTGCCAGTTCACTGAAGCAGGTTTTTCACAGAGGCTAAGGGTTGGGAAGCCGTCTGGCCCCAGTGGGCATCAGTGACTTCAAACCATTTGAACTCAACAGGACGACGATGACAAATTCATACGATTAAGGAGAAAGACCAGTTTGGTGTCAATGAACAAAAGCAAGACTACGTGAAGAAGAAGAAGGTAGTACTGGGCAGAATGTGGATGGAGAGTGTGGATGTTACAGTTACAGGAAGTGAAGGCAAGGGCCAATAAGGAACCAAGTACAGGAAGTGAAGGCAAGGGCCAATAAGGAAGCAAGTACAGGAAGTGAAGGCAAGGGCCAATAAGGAAGCAAGTACAGGAAGTGAAGGCAAGGGCCAATAAGGAACCAAGTACAGGAAGTGAAGGCAAGGGCCAATAAGGAACCAAGTACAGGAAGTGAAGGCAAGGGCCAATAAGGAAGCAAGTACAGGAAGTGAAGGCAAGGGCCAATAAGGAACCAAGTACAGGAAGTGAAGGCAAGGGCCAATAAGGAACCAAGTACAGGAAGTGAAGGCAAGGGCCAATAAGGAACCAAGTTTAGGGACAGCTGATGAACAGATGTGGGATAGGATTTGGTAGAAAAGAAGTTGCATGATTCTTATGGTAACCATGACACAGGAAGGCTGAAGATGTATGTACAGAGCAGAATAGGTGAGCATCTGTGGGAGACTAGATAACAGAGGAGGACACACTGTACACAGTGTGCCTCTAAGGACATATAACTTTGATATTCTGAGGGAATTAAAATAGTTGGGTGAAGGAACTGTAGGGGATGTGCCAAATGTAAAATTAGAGGACACTGATATGTAGTATTTGGGGATAAGATATAGATCAATTGTTAGGGCAGTTGGAAAGCAATAACAGAATACAGGAGGAAATGAAGATGGAATTGGAAGTGAGAGGGTGGACAGATGTGGACATAAAGAGGTTATGACAAGGCAAGAGCAAGGCACCATCTTTCAAATGATGAACGCAGAGAAGGGCGTCCCATCACAGGAAGTAGAGGTGGTGAAGGAAACTTGGCTGGAGTAGTAAGTATTTCTGATCACTTGGATACACGACCGAAGGTTAGGTTATAGAATGTATTGTCAAGCTATTTCTGATCACTTGGATACACGACCGAAGGTTAGGTTATAGAATGTATTGTCAAGCTATTTCTGATCACTTGGATACACGACCGAAGGTTAGGTTATAGAATGTATTGTCAAGCTATTTCTGATCACTTGGATACACGACCGAAGGTTAGGTTATAGAATGTATTGTCAAGCTATTTCTGATCACTTGGATACGACGAAGGTTAGGTTATAGAATGTATTGTCAAGCTATTTCTGATCACTTGGATACACGACCGAAGGTTAGGTTATAGAATGTATTGTCAAGCTTACGATTTCTGGTTTTCAGGGTGCTTTGCTGCTTTCCTCCAATGTGAAATTTCTTCTGCTACAGATATACATCATTTTTTTCTGTATGAACTAGATCACTAAACTAATTCTTCAACTCTTATGAGAATTTTTTTGTGAAATTGTGGTAAAATAATGTGAACTTTACTATTTTTTTACTTCAAACAAGTCTGGGTAATGCATCACTTTGAAAACAAATAGATATCCCTCCTTAGGAATCAATACACTAACAAAAATACTGACAGTTCCCTAGTCAGTCTGAAAATGTTTAATTTTCTACCAATTATTTTCCATGTAAAAGTCTCTAGAGCTTTTCTAACAGAATTATGTGACAATATTATGAAGTTTACAGTCATTTGCTTATTAAATAACCAAGAACTGTTTTCCCAGTATTAGATCAGAAAACTAGATCCCAAAAATTAATAGATCCAGTACTGAAATATCACTGGTCACTTGTGTGGTGTCCAGTTAAAGGCCTCCCTGTGTGTTTCGATACTTAACCACTGTGTGATTACCAACAAGTGTACCCATTTACACCAAACATAATAAGCTTATTAACAGTATGTTTATATGGCTCATTGCTAAAGGCCTTAGCAAACTCCAGGTGAGCTGTGTATACCATAAGTCTACCTTTCACTGCAGCTACAAAATCTTCACAAATATACTAGATTTAGTAGGCATAACTTCTTTTAACAAATCTATATTAGTGGAGGTCCCGGAGTAAAGGTTCACCCAGAATTCTTTGGAATGAGCTCCATTAGTTTTTGCTACATCAGTCTACTCAGTATGAGCATCTAACTGGTAGGACCTGAGGGGATGCCCTTTCCTGTATACTGGAATTACTATCACATTCTCCACAGTTACAGAATATATACATACAACAGTTAGGAACTTGTTAAAGATCATCAATAAAGGATTTACAAGATGATCACTGACCAAAATCAGAAACCTTTCAGGAAAATTTTCACAACCTGTGGTGGAATAGTTTTCATTTTGTTTAGAGATGACCTAATCATATCCTCTGAAATGTATGTTAACATGGTTCTTATAATCACGGGAGTATATTCCAACTAAAAAATTTAAAACTGTTATCAAAACTTGTCTGCAACAATTTGTACTTCCTTAGGTCAGAGAACACATTTGTCTTTGCTTTTAAAATGCTACATTCTTGATTAGTTTCTCTGTCTTCTAACATAAATGCATAACGCTTTCTTCATGTCATTAACACTGGTGATGAGACTAGCTTCACAGTCAGACCTTTTATTTTCATTTTAACTTTTCACCAGTAAAAAGCATATTACTCCCATATCTGCTAATCTGCCCCACTAGTATTTTATCACTAACCATTAATACTTGTTAAAATAATTAAATTGCAGTTACTTCTCTAATACACAAAGGCAACATGCTTCAGTCTTTTATCACACTGCACACATAAACCAGATCCTGGTTATCTATAAACAGCATTTATCCATGTGGATTATATTGACAGGCTTCAAGTAACTCTTCGGACAGCTTTGCGTTCCTAAATGCTTTCCAAACCAATATTAAATGTCTTTAGAATCCAGGATAGCACAACGTGAACTAATAATAAATTAACGTCTCAGTATATGATTAGACAGATGCAATTCTCATAAAAACGAACTGCAGATGCTCAGTATTTTCTAGAAGTAGAATAAAACTGAGGTAAGAAATGTAGAAAAAAAGGAGACCAAAGACAGAGCCCTGTGGCATCCTTATAACTGCCTTACACGTGGAACAAGTTAGATCAGTTACTACCAAAAGGCTGCGTCCTGTAAACCACCTAATGCAGTATTCAAGACCAGTAACCACTTTAGGAAGTGCTGCATTCCACTCTGATAAGACATTCAAAAGACATCTTTCACACCCCCTGGCAGCTAGTCATGCTAACTGGTCTTCTGTTTTTTGGTCCACAAGTCCTTTTCCTTGCTACAGTGATTTTATTAGTGTGGTTCCGCTCACTAGGTGTGCGACTATACTCTTCAATATCCGATGCTTCTGATCTGACCTCAGTTACAACCCCACAAGATGCAGCAGCTGAATCCTACTGACATTACCGTTAGACCAAGTAACCAAAGCCCTGTTCCTACACTACGCTGCACTCTCTACTTTAATAAGCTCTTATTACTTCTCCGTCTCTAGCTTCCTATTTGCTCAACGACTTTAGTTAAGCACTATCTTCTTTACAAGATAACGTACAGCAAACCTCCTTTCCATTTCTCACTATACATCCCTTTCCAATGAACATACAAATACATCTTATGATACATGGCAACTATAATATTTTACTACTCTCACGATCTGAAAACTAAATTTTTTCATAAAATCTCGAAGTGCTTTTTAAAATGACAGAATAAATACAGTACATCACTATCCGAATGCAAAAAGGTATGTATATAAATGAATGTCCTTACTTATGACGTCTGCACTTTATTTCTTGTCCTGAAGTTTACACCACTTGTGTTACTGTTTTTGTGTCACGTATGCCTGCATTAACACTTAACAAGAGTAACTACAGATGTTAACTGTATATGGATCTTTTCTCCCATAGACTCTGCCTTTTAGTTCAGGCAGATTATTCTGGTCTACCATTGTAAATACATAAACAGACAAAAAAAAAAATAACCATGTCTGGAAAAAGACCGGAGTCATAACAAATGAATAAAGCAGTTACATCAGAAGTTCAAAGGTCATTTCATATACATTTTACACCCCAGACTGTTATGCAAATAAATCAGCTTCTTGCATCTCACAAAATAAGTGATATCACTGCAATGCAGTCTTACGGAAGAAACTGACTTACCAGAGGTTATACTGCAAAGCTTTTGGAAAATAGTCAAAGTTAAAAGCTTTTGCCCAAGTGTCAAGTTACAGCTCTGTAATAAAGAAGAGTTTTTTTAAGGGATTGATTTACCAAAACTGTGCCCACATCTTTCCTTAGCTATCACAATATTCTGAAGCTGACTGTTGTTTTGAATCACATCTGAGCTCATAAATGTGCCTGTCTGCTAAGAGTTTTATCTATAGCTGCTCAATTTACTAACATCAAATGCACACTGTTTTGTGTTAGAAACCTATCAGCATACCACATGTGGCCTTAAGGTGATCTGTGTACCCTACATTTTCCTGGTCAGGAACCTTTAAGGGTGGTTAGGAGCATGCCAAACGGGGCATTTTACTCAATGATGGGTTTGATAAAGGCTGAGTACAGTGGTACTATCACTTCATTGGATGTGGATGTCCTACCCTTGCTTACGAGGTGGGCGACATAGAATGATTTTCTTACTAACTTGTCTGGTCAAAGGCCACAGTACTGTCTACATATGTTCACAGATCCCTAACTACTGGGTAAACACTTAAGGGTGTTTTATCAATGAAGTAATTAGCTTAGGTGGATGGCTTCTCAATGGGCGTTATAATACATTTTTTCATGTTGAGTTTTAATCTATGGCTTTGGCACCAGTCATTTGTGTGTGTTATACCCTCCTGCAGGATGCCAGTGTTGTGGGGGGATCTATAACAGGTGCTAATCATCTGCGAACTTGGTGAACCGGAGGCCTTTGACATTAGCCTTGAGTTTTGAGAAGCAGATGCCAAAAAGGAGAGGGCCCAACACAGATCCCTGGGGTACCCTGCTTGTGGCGAGTCTCTTGGAGGTGGACTCACCGATCTTGACTTCTTGGGTCGTATCTCTGAGCCATCTGGCAATCCAGAGTGTTATGTAGAGATCTATGCCTGGTCAATGTAAGCAGTGTGATCAGTCCCCTCATCCGTAACCTTGGTGACCTTCTCAAACAAGTCAACCTGGTTGATCAGGCAAGACCTTCCCTTAAAGCCAAATTGGAATGGGTCCAGTGTCTGTAGGTTGCCAATGTCCTTCTTGATCATTTTCACGATAATTTGTTCCGCGAATTTGCATATTAAACTTGTTAGGCTGATAGGTCTGTAGTTTCCAGGGTCAGTTGATGGTCCACCCTCATGAGGATGGATGACCACTGTGGCTCTCTATTCACCATAGCTTGTTTTGAGGCTGTAGTTAAAGAATGTTTCAAGAAGTCCTGCTCGGTCATGTTTTAAGCAATTTAGAAGGCAACTGGGGATACTGTCAGGGCCCCCTAATGCTCTGCTTCTGGACCTTAGCGAGTGCCACCAGGACCTGCTCCCTGCTGATAGCTGTGGGGGGGGGGGGTAAGATAGGGATTTCACAGGGGTGTGGGGGGTAAGTGGTGAAGTTATAGCTATATTTACCTGCTTCTCTCTAATATTGCTTATTCCTCTCATTTTCTTCTGCTGCAGCTCAAGCCCTCCCCCTTCACGTTTCCCCTCCAAGACTTGTAATATTTCTGATTATAATGTCCCAAAGTGCAACGCCAAAGAAATTAATCTAGCCTGATAAAATGTCCCCACTGAATTACTGTACTGGATGAACCTCTTTCTGCAACTTACATCGCAGCCCTTACCATGGTCTCAGGAAGCAAGTCCAGGATTTTATGATCAAAAAGTACAATGTACAGCATGATAACTTTTGGTTTAATGTATACATAAACTATGTTATGTGGCATCTGCCTTAAAGCAAAAACAAAATGCAAAACTAGCAGTCTCTGCCTAATATCAGGTCTAGTGTGCACACCTAGTTGGACCCCCCCCCCAAACTACTATTTCTTTTGACTTTGAAACATGTTTGGATTGCATTTGCCCTAAGGCAATTAATTTAATTGATATAAATTCCTGTTTCCTCTTGCTTATTTTTAGTATTCCTACAGCTTTTCTCTGTGCTTGCTACAGTTTATTCGAAGCTAATGTTCTGGAACTCTTCAGAAGCAGCAATCAGTTTTTGCTATACTTAGTTTAATTATGTTTAGAACCTTCCTTAACTCTGGCTCATCCTGATTGTTTTTGGATGAAAAAACCCTCTGCTGGTGTGGAATATCCCCTCTTCAACTTTTGAAATTCCGCTCTCTCTCTCTTCTTGTATCGGACTCCTTCCCATAATGCTTTGTGACATATAAAATCCCCACAAAACCAGTGAACACCATTGTTTGCATCCCTCTGCTATTGCTTACTCCTCTCTCCTTTCTTCTGCCACTGCTCAACCTTCCCCCTTCACATTTCCCTTTACTAGTGTGCATGCCAAGACATGCAATACTTCAGAGTAAGCAAAAGTTTTTGTTTGTTGTCTAGTAAGACACCTTAATACAGGGTTTTTGCTCAATGGCACTGTTAAATTAAGTAGCTTGACGTGCTGCATAACCGATTATTTTGGGTAACGAATTCTGCTGCTAGTAATTTCTGGTAAATGGTTTTAATCTGCATGCTCAAAATAAATTAGATTTTATAGCCAAGATTTCTCTATTTATTTGTATGTAGCACTAGTTATTGCAGCTACTTTTTTCACTTCCTGCTTGGGTGACTCCACTCATATGATATTAAATCAATAATATTCGTCTTAAATTAAGATACTAAGTCGAGTATAGGACTGAACCCTATTACTCTGAAAACGTACAGCAAGCCAGTAACCACAATTGCAGATGCAAGGGAACTAGCAGAGTAAAATAACTCAATTAAACAAATGGCCATAACAAAAAATAAAAATAAATACAACAAATTATGATGCAACTAAAACTAACTTTAATATAGGAAAAAAAAAACATAAAATTGTCACACTAAGCAGTTTCATGCCCTAAACATAAAGGGACTTCAGAGTAACAGTAACCATCATTTAAACAGTTTAAAAACTTAAAAGTCTGCAAAGTTACAATGCATCACTTCCTGAATGAATACACTCCATTTAAAGGTAAAAAAAACATTGGTGATGGACAGGTTGACAAACGAGATCAGACAGGAGTCCCCGTGGACTACGATGTTTGCAGATGACATTGTGATCTGTAATGAGAGTAGGGAACAGGTGGAGGAGACCCTGGAGAGGTGGAAATATGCTCTACAGAGAAGAGGAATGAAGGTCAGCAGGACTAAGACAGAATATATGTGTGTGAATGAGAGGGAGGATAGAAGAATGGTGAAGATGCATGGAGTAAAGATGACGAATGTGGATAAGTTTAAATACTTTGTGATCAACATTTCAGAGTAATGGTGAGTGTGGAAGAGAGGTGAAGAGAGTACAGGCAGGTTGGAGTGGGTGGAAAAGAGTGTGTCAGGAGTGATTTGTGACAGACGAGTACCAGTAAGAGTGAAAGGGAAGGTCTACACAAGAGGGTAGTGAGACTAGCTATGTTATATGGGTTGGAGACAGTGGCATTGACAAAAAGGCAGGAGTCAGAGCTTGACGTGGCAGAGTTGAAATGTTAAGATTTGTACTGGGTGTGACGAGGATGGACAGGATTAGGAATAAGTATATTAGAGGGTCAGCCCAGGTTGGAAGGTTCGGAGACAAAGCCAGAGAGGCAAGATTACGTGGGTTTGGACATGTGCTGAGGAGGGATGCAGAGTATATTGGGAAAAAGATGCTAAGGATGAAGCTGCCAGGTAACAGGAAAAGAGGAAGGCCTAAGATAAGGTTTATGGATGTGGTGAGACATGCAGGTGGTTGGTGTGACACAGCAAGATGCAGAGGACAGGAAGAAATGGAAACAGTTGATCCGCTGTGGCGACCCCTAACGGGAGCAGCTGAAAGAAGAAGAAAGGTAAAAAACATTATAGACGTATAGTAAGCTCAATAAAACTATACTATAAAATACACTACAGTTACTATCCACACAAATAGAATAAATAATAATATAATAAATATGCACAATTTATAAACCTAATAAGGTAATGCCCTTAACTTTAAAAAAAAGAGAGATGGAAATAAAACCATTCAATCCATTAGGACTGGTAGCATTAGTCTGCCACTCGGCCTATTTACATGGCCCCACCTCTCCCATCTAAATGCATCATAAAAATAATAAAAAAGGTAAATTCATGTCCTTCATTAGCCTGTATGTGCTTTCACAAAGCATTCGTACTACTCAGGTGCTCATGTATTCTGTCCTTGAGCGACCTTTCAGCCTTACTGATATAAGAAGATGGACATTGCTTACAACTTGCCAGACAAACTACCTTATCAGATCTACAATTACACCATGCTGGACATTTAATTTCCTGCACCCACTAACATAAATAAATTCCCCCTCATAAATAAAGGGACAGCTCGAACATCTACTACATTTTGACATCCAGCGTATGTTCTTACATGTAAAATCAAAACCATGATGTTTTTTCAAGGTAATTTTTAATGTTCATATACCATTGAAAAGTAATAATTGGATGTAGTCTTAGCTTATTCATATTAACATCATCCGCTTTGAGAATTCTCCAATTAGTTGTCAAAACAAAAGCAAAAATACAAAAAACAAGACTAGCAGTATCTGCCTAATATTAGGTTACAGAGTCTGGCATGCAAACATAGTTGGAACCCCCCTACAAAGTCCTAGAAAACACCTTTATTTCTTTTGACTTTGAAACATGATTGAATTTAATTTGTCCCAAGGCAATTCACTTAATACAAATTCATGTTTCTTCTTGCCTATTTTCATCATTCCTACAGCTTTTCTCTGTTTGCTATAGTTTATTCTTGCTAATTTTCTGGAACTCTTCACAAGTGGAAATCTGTTTTTGATGTAATAAGTTTAATTACATTTAGAACTTTCCTTACCTCTTGATCAATCTGACTGATTGTTTTTGGCTGAAAAAATCCACTGCTGGTGCCACATCTGCTCCGTTCAGCCCTCACAGTCCACTCCCCTTCCCTACCCCCAATACCACTCACCCCCCCACATACTCTAAAACTTGTACCTTACGTAGCTTCTCCTCCAACCTCACTCCCTCCACTTCCTCTGGAGTCCACTTTTTCTATTAATTAACCCCCCCCCTCCACCACCACTTTTTCTATTAATTAACCCCCCCTCCATCACCTCATTTCTACCACATTAGCCACACCCCTGTCCTCTACTGTGATCCTCTCATGACAATTAATTACACTCTACCTTCCTATAACTATTTTCATTTTATATATTCTCTATAGTCTTCTCTATATCTGATCTAACTACAAAATCATGCTAGTATACTCATGCCTCTCATTTCTCTTCCTTTACCTCCTCTGTAGCATAACAACCCCACCAAATGCACCACTAAAAACACACCTCAACTACTACCGCATCCTTGCCACTCAATCCATCTACCACATGAAACTCTCAGATATCCCAAACTCTAAGCTGTATTCCTATCTTCTTCTATTCCCGCCCCAAAATATTCAATACCAACTAGTACAATCTCAAATTAACACATATATCCAAATTTTCCAAACCTCACAGAATAACTAGACACCCTTTCAATATCATGCATTTGTGTGAGGACATTCATTCAAACCCAGGCCCCAACTATAAGTTACAAACACATTATCACTTTTAACTTTAGGCTCATATGCAATAAATTGGCAGCCTTTCATGCTCGGTTAACACTATATAATACAGACATACTTGCCATTAGAGACCTGGCTAAAACCTGGAAGAAAGACATTGAAATTCTAACCCCTGGTTACAGCACTATCAGAATAGACAGAGGGCATAAAAAAGCTGGTGGAATATTCCTAGTCTTCCCAAACACCCTAACAATTACCCTTATGCTAAAAAAAATACCCAGATTTGGTACAGCAGAAATCCTTATCACATTCCTAAAAGTAAATTCAGTCAAGAGAATCTGAATTGTTGTTTTATATATCCCTCCAGAACAAAACATTCTTCTTCCTGAAAATATTTTCTCCTGGATTTCTGAAACAATACAAAATGAAACTATTACCCTTGGCAAATTCAACATTGACTGGCAGACCCTATCTTCACATAACTCAACTAAAAGTATAAACCTCTGTGATTCTACTTAATTAATACTCCGACCAGATGTGGTAAAAATAATACCCAACAATTCACCTTAAATTGGATACTAGTTTCTAACCCTACTAACTACCCTTCCTCTTGTATACTCCCAGACTCCCTAAGTGATCACCTACCAGCCTTTACCCACGGAACTATCACTCAACTCACACAACACAAGTTCAAAACCATAAGCAACCTACAAAAATTCAACAAAGATGTATTCACTGACTGTGAAAGCTACTGACTGGTCCATCCGAAAACCCTCTCCTTGATGACTCAGGGACACATTAAAATGGAACTTTCCTAAGTATTTTCACTACAATAGCTCCACAACATACAAAAAAGATTAAAAAATACCCCTGCCCATGGCTCAAGCAAAATCCTTATGAAAAACAGAGACAAAGCATGGACAGCCTGGCTGAAGAATAAAAATGACAGTAATTTACAGTTATTCACACTCCACAATCAGACGGAAAGACACATTTCACATGACAAAACATTATACTACACCCACATTCAACATAACCATAAAAGCAACTCTAAGAAATTTGGGCCCTCCATATCATCACTCCTCAACCCAGAAGTAAAAAAATCCCAATTGATACCAAAACATACCAGCCTAACAAAAAGCCACCAAATTTAATACATACTTTATAGAATCCATACCAACCCATCTGTAAACCCAATAAACCATAACTCACCTTTCCAAATAAATCCCCCAATAATAACCTTCACACATCCCCCACATCACAATCACATACCGAACCCCTCGCCAATGCCAAATCACCCTACCATTCCCTTTTTAACTTTCAGTCCATTCCTTTATCTCAAAGAAAAATACTCTAAAAACTAAAACCCTGCTCAACCTCAGCAGACAACCTCCCTCCAGAATACCTAAAGCTTGCCGCAGAGGCAACAGCATTCCCTGTTAACATCTTGATTAACAGAGTCATAGCTGAATCACATAGCCTACCCTATGAAAAATGTCATATATTATCCGTATACTTAAGGGAGGCAACTCCACAGACATCGCAGACTTTCTTCCCATTGCAATTTTGTCCCCCTTCCCACTAAAATTCTAGAAAAATGTGTACACCTCTAACTTCTGCACCCTACCACACCTAATAATCTTCCCACTCAAACTCAACATGAAGTTAGACCTGCCACAGTTACCTGTGCAGAATTGTTTACAGAAACACTGTACAAACATGTAAAGGAAGGGATGGAAAGAAAGGGAGACAAGGTATGAGAGCAGGTGCAAAGGGAAGAAAGGGAGACAAGGTATGAGAGCAGGTGCAAAGGAAGGGATGGGAAGAAAGGGAGACAAGGTATGAGAGCAGGTGCAAAGGAAGGGATGGGAAGAAAAGGAGACAAGGTATGAGAGCAGGTGCAAAGGAAGGGATGGGAAGAAAAGACGTAGTTAAGCTACACAAGTACTTCAGCCAGGAATACTGCAGGTGCAAATCAATGTTTTGGTTATGTATTCTTTTCACGAGCATTTGAAGGAGTGCAGGTTAGAAATAATTTTGATAGCTAAGTAAAGTTCCATAATTTTTCAACAGAGCAGGAACAGAGGCTTAGATCTGGGTATTTGTTAGTTTTGTTTATTGATTGTGAGGAGATGTGTATCTTTATATGTAAGATATCCATTTTCAACATAAATGTTGATTAATGAGATAAGGGCAGGACAAGCGTGGGGAGAGTGTTGGGGATGATGTATAATGTAACAAGTTGTATGTATGGGAGCTCAAGCCAGCATAGGGAGCATAAGGCTTTACAGTGATGAGTTGATGAGTTAGATGGGTCGATTGAGTTTATGGCAAATTTGGCAATGTTTTTATAGCAGCTTTCAAGTTTGTTTTTTAAGGAACTTTGTAAATTTGTTAAAATTGGAACCCCATATAACAGTGAGGGCAAGAGGTAGGTTTTGACCAGGGTAATTTTGGAAGGTGTGATGAAGAAACTTTTGTTCCTGTATAGGATGTCTAGTTTTTGGTGGGTTTTTTTGGTACTACTTTGTATTTGGTGTATAAATGTACGATTATCATCAATTATGACGCCTAGTAATTTGGTATGCTGAACCAGTTCATTTTCAATATTATTTGCAGAAAAAGTCTTGAAATTTGTTTTATTGTGTTTTATTGGAGCTGTGTGTTTTGTGGATGAAAAGGAGAAGCTTTGTTTGTTTAGGGTTCAGCAGGAGTTGAGACTTGGTAAGACAGGTTTCTTTAGATGAGAATGCTTGCTGTGTTTTATGTTGTTAGTGCGTCTGATTAGCAGATGGAGGTGGGGCCATCTGTATATGGAATTAGAGTGCCTTTGCAAGAGGCAGTATGTGAGTTGTTGATAAAGATATAAAAATAGTAGTTGTCCAAGGATGGGACCTTGTGGTACACCTATGGATAAGAGGAGATAGTCTTGCCATTTTAAGTTGTGAGTTAGTGCATCTGATTAGCAGATGGTGATGGGGCCATCTGTATATGGAATTAGAGTGCCTTCGCAGGAGGCAGTATGTGAGTTGTTGATAAAGATATTAAATAGTAGTTGTCCAAGGATGGGACCTTGTGGTACATCTATGGATAAGAGGACATAGTCTTGCCATTTTGCTGCCTGTCAACTAGGTAGCTAGAGAAACACTGAACTGAGGGGAAATATAAACCAATACTGGAACTGAGGGGAAATATAGACCAATACTGGAACTGAGGGGAAATAATAGACCAATACTGGAACTGAGGGGAAATATAGACCAATACTGGAACTGAGGGGAAATATAGACCAATACTGGAAACTTGGACAAAGAGTTTGGAGTGAAAGACCATGTCAAATGTTTTGACAAGTCTATGAATAATGCAGATACTAGTTTGCCAGAGTCATGTGCTTTGTTGACGGTATCCATATGACAGGGCTGTTGAGGCATTGTGGGCAAGTCTAACTGTGCCCCCACAGCCCCCCTTATTTAATATTCTCACTCCAGGGTTGCACTGCAGTGGGGCAGGGGCTATATTCCATTTTCGACC